>NC_088422.1:61395262-61605262 GCF_034236695.1 Oncorhynchus nerka
GAGTTTCAGGGGAAGTATTGTTTGGGAAACATTTCAGCAGCATTGTGGAGGCGATAGGATCAGCAGCCTGTGGGTTTGGTGCTTTCTTTGGGCTGGAGATAGTGAGATCACGTCCTGTGGGCCTTGTTTATGTAGCCTACTGTACACGCACAGGGCCTCCACCGCTCTAGCCATGAAGTCAGCGGCTTTCCATAAATACCGTAGCAACCATCCATGACGAGAGACGCAGAGAGAGAGAGAATGCGAGGGTGTGAGCTAGTGAGTCCTGTTGATCGTTCTGTAGTCGCTGTCAGGGGAAAAGCTTTCCTCTTACTTTCTTCTCTTTATCCTTCTTCTTTTCTGGTTGTAATGAATAGCCCACCTGGTTGGTCAGTGGCAGTGTTGGGGTATTTTTAGCAGTAATACTGTCCCCTGCCAGGAACTTCCTTTTAGAGTAAATATGGAGGGTATTTAGTCCAGTCTTCTCCCAATCCTCCCTCAGACCCAGGAGACGCTTTAAATGCTCTTTAATCAAACCCAGAGAATGTCATGCTTTCTTATTATCCTCCCTGCCGATAGGTCCACGGATCGAAGGATGTTGGGAATGCACCAATGGACTTCCTCTGCTCTTGGTTTTTTAACGTTGCTCGCTCTTTGAAGTGATGGCCGCCAGCCAAGCGGCCTCCACTGCCCTCCGTATTGTGTTCAGCTGCCCGGCAGGTATCCTCTCTGACACACTTCAGGGGAACTGTGGGGAGCTGTGCTGCTCTGGACGTGTGAACAGGGCATGTTTGGTCAGGGAGCCAATGATGTGTCTTCATTAGTCAGCCTTCCTTAAGCCACGGTGTGACCAGATCATCGTCTGACCTTTAACCCCTGACCCCACAGTGTCAGTCGTGTTGTCTTCCTCTCTGTCAGCTAGAGAAATAAAAAACACTGAGGCAATCATCTCTCCAGGGTGAGGGTACAGCTTGGTTAGGAAACAAGGGTCTGACTCTACAGTGACTATAACCTGTTTCCCATCGACCGGCTTTCTCCTAAGAGAAACCATGCTCTAATCAGCATTCTGCTTCCACAGTTTTGGTTTGGGTGAGATGAGCTTTTGGGGGGAGCATTTGTTTTGCCTCTGCGGAAATGGCCTTCCAATGAACTGGCATCCATTAGATGGCCTTCCAATGAACTGGCATCCATTAGATGGCCTTCCTCTGAATACACAAGTACTTGTGGACTGATAGTGGAGTGTAGGCCTATCACTTTGTTAGTGAGCAGGCTATGTATGTCAACCCATCTTGGACTTGTATGTAGTATTGGTTGGCCATGTCTAGGCCTGTTCTCTTCCCCTTCACCTATCAAAAGCACCATCAATATTTCATGTGTGAGATGCTTTTGGCTCAGAGTGATTCAGAGAGAGTAGAGCTCTGACCCACTTACAGCCTGGTCCCTGGTAGAGACTCTGCTCTCTCCAGCCAGGCCTGGCAGCTATTTCATCCCAAGGTTTGGGGCCTTTTGGGTGGGTGGTCAACAGGGGATGTAGCCCTACTTCTTCCCCCATACTGAGTCCTCTGGCTGGGTGGGGGGTTAGCAACACGTGTTGTATCCCCACTGTAGATTCCTGTCCTGTTAATGATGTCTGTTTTGTGAGGGACTGATGGTCCGTGTCCTGGTAATTAGACTGTGTGGGTGGAGCTGGTGCCCAGCATCTCAATTGATAGTGATCTCAGGACAGGCATCTAGGCCACTGTCCTCATCACGCAGGGTGGGACGTGGGTCTACTAGATAGGGGTGTAATGCCACATCTCAGTTCGGTCCGCACTGTGAACCCGATTAAATACCTATAAAAAAAAATGTTTTACAAAAATAAACATGCTGAGTTGTATGCCATTGCCTCTTGAGTAAATCTGAGCTGAAAAAATGTTGTAGGCTTTTCTGTTAAAACAACTAGAGCCTATATGCACGTTGTAATCCAAATTTGAATCTTAACTGGCGCATTTCATCTTATCCTTTTGTGAGGAGCAGCTGGGAACTAGTTCTGTACGATGGCGAGTGGTAGGGTCGATAAACCAGAATAGGTGGATCCTCCATCATGTTTCAAATCCCCAGTTTGGCTGAAGATTTTGGTTTCACAGTAGATTACAATGGGGATGGACAGAGAGTTGTGGATAGAACATTAACAGTATGTGGCCACTACTTAATGAGAATAGCCAATGCAGGCGCGTGTAGCTTGTTGTTGTCGGCCAATCACAAGTCATCAACGGGGTACTACAGTCATGGAGCCTCCATGGGGGGCAAAGCAAGTTAGGAGATTATCTACAGTCATGGAGCCTCCATGGGGGGCAAAGCAAGTTAGGAGATTATCTACAGTCATGGCCAAATGTTTTGAGAATGACACAAATATACATTTTCACAAAGTCTGCTTCCTCAGTGTCTTTAGATATTTTTGTCAGATGTTACTATGGAATAGTGAAGTATAATTACAAGCATTTCATAAGTGTCAAAGGCTTTTATTGACAAGTACATGAAGTTGATGCAAAGAGTCAATATTTGCAGTGTTGACTCTTCTTTTTCAAGACCTCTGCAATCCGCCCTGGCATGCTGTCAATTAACTTCTGGGCCACATCCTGACTGAAGGCAGCCCAATCTTGCATAATCAATGCTTGGAGTTTGTCAGAATTTGTGGGGTTTTGTTTGTCCACCCGCCTCTTGAGGATTGACCACAAGTTCTCAATGGAATTAAGGTCTGGGGAGTTTCCTGTCCATGGACCCAAAATATCAATGTTTTGTTCCCCGAGCCACTTAGTTATCACTTTTACCTTATGGCAAGGGGCTCCATCATAATGGAAAAGGCCTTGTTCGTCACCAAACTGTTCCTGGATGGTTGGGAGAAGTTGTAATTTGTGTTGTTTAATGGTTTAGGGACTCCTGAGAAAACCAGCAAACCAGGCTGTCATCTTCTGAAACAGTGGATGTAAAGAATCTAGCTAGCTAAAGCATTTACTGCAAATTGAATGAACAATAGCTTTATTTTTGTAGAAACTGACCGATACGACCGTTCAATCTAAAGGAGCAGATGTCATTTTCAGGAGACGTCAATACAGCACAGAAAGCTGAACACCAGACTGGTATTGTGGTTGTTCATTAGGTGATGGGATATATGCAATGATACCTGCACCATCTATAATCTGCAAAGACTCCCTCACTATTTTTGACAGACATATTGTGTTCTTTCATCCTTCTGTTAAAAAAAGCTAACTGTTATGAAATATGATTATATATCAACTATGAAACAAGTATGACGTGGCCTGCTTGTGAGTTGCCATGAAAGAAAGTTAGATTAATTTGACTGAAAATGGCGAGAACAGGCGTTCGTAGCTAAATGCTTTTGGTTAGCTTGAGAATAATAATTGCATGATTTATCATTCTACGGTATGTATGTACAGTGGGGCAAAAAAAGTATTTAGTCAGCCACCAATTGTGCAAGTTCTCCCACTTAAAAACATGAGAGAGGCCTGTAATTTTCATCATAGGTACACTTCAACTATGACAGGCAAAACGAGAAAAAAAAATATTGTAGGATTTTTAATTAATTAATTTGCAAATGATGGTGGAAAATAAGTATTTGGTCACCTACAAACAAGCAAAATTTCTGGCTCTCACAGACCTGTAACTTCTTCTTTAAGAGGCTCCTCTGTCTTCCACTCCATTACCTGTATTAATGGCACCTGTTTGAACTTGTTATCAGTATAAAAGACACCTGTCCACAACCTCAAACAGTCACACAAACAGTCACTCCAAACTCCACTATGGCCAAGACCAAAGACACCAGAAACAAAGGACACCAGAAACAAAATTGTAGACCTGCACCAGGCTGGGAAGACTGAATCTGCAATAGGTAAGCAGCTTGGTTTGAAGAAATCAACTGTGGGAGCAATTCTTAGGAAATGGAAGACATACAAGTCCACTGATAATCTCCCTCGATCTGGGGCTCCACGCAAGATCTCACCCCGTGGGGTCAAAATTATCACAAGAACGGTGAGCAAAAATCCCAGAAACCACACGTGGGGACCTAGTGAATGACCTGCAGAGAGCTGGGACCAAAGTAACAAAGCCTACCATCAGTAGCACACTACGCCGCCAGGGATTCCTGCAGTGTTAATACCAACACATGCTCTACACTTTCTTCACAATCCCCCCCCCCCCCCCCCCGCCCAGCGACAGCCCCGAAACCTGAAGGATCTGGAGGTCTGTATGGAGGAGTGGGCCAAAATCCCTGCTGCAGTGTGTGCAAACCTGGTCAAGAACTACAGGAAACTTATGATCTCTGTAATTGCAAACAAAGGTTTCTGTACCAAATATTAAGTTATGCTTTTCTGATGTATCAAATACTTATGTCATGCAATAAAATGCAAATTAATTACTTAAAAATCATACAATGTGATTTTCTGGATTTTTGTTTTAGATTCCGTCTCTCACAGTTGAAGTGTACCTATGATAAAAATTACAGACCTCTACATGCTTTGTAAGTAGGAAAACCTGCATAATCGGCAGTGTATCAAATACTTGTTCTCCCCACTGTAACTGTATCATCTGCATATAGATGTGGTTGCATCCCATTTCCCAAATTATTAATACAAATTGGGAACAACACAGGAGCTAAAATGGAACCCTGGGGCACACTTCTATTAATCTCAAGAAAGCTATACTTGTGATTGTCAGTGTATATACACATCGTGTTCTGTCAGAAAGATAGTTCCTGAACCAATTTACTGCTCCTTCACAGAGACCAATGTTTCTGAGTCTAGCTAGCAACAATTCAAGGTCAACTGAATTAAAGCCCTTTGATAAATCCCTGCTAATGTCCCTGCTAATAATAATAATGTTTATTTTAGCACCTTATCTCAAACTCAGGGTAACTTTACGTCATAAAAAGCCTGGATAAGTAACGTTACACAAGTTCATGAAAACAACACATGCAACATTTCTCAAATATATATTATTTTTGGAATTGCATCTCTGCTTCTATGGTTGTAAATACAATTGCTAGCCACTCTAATACCTTCCACAAGATAGCTGCTGCATGGCTACAGGTCTTCCCTAACCCTGCAAAACGCAAGCAACCAACTGTTTCGACGATGCCACTGCCTCTCACGATTACCCAAGCCGTCTGTTTTGGTCTGTTGACACTGACTGGGCTCAAACAAATCTCTGCTCTCAGGAAAGTCTGCATGTCGGTTGCTTTATGTTTTCTAGGTTCTTTGGCATCAACACCCACGGAGAGAACGAAGTAGTTAACAATGTCTGTGTAGCTAAGGTCAGGCCATCGCTGTCATGTCAGCTACCCTTTCCGTTAGCTTAGACAGATGTGGAGTTGTCATTGCTTGTTAAATAATATATTTTTGTGCAAATGAATCTGAACTTTTACCTGCTAGCTACTACAACTATATATCTCCTGGCTCCATTGTAACCAAAGCTTAACTGGAAAACAGGAACCGCCTTCTGCTATGAATGACAAGAAAGGTCATAGTTCATGAAAGTGTTGAGTAGAATAACACCTAAGAATATGCTTTTACTGTACAGTTTAAACTCATGACCTCTACATGGCTCAGAGAGTTCCTGTCACGGTAGTCTGGTTGACACCTAACTTGAAGTCCTCCATGCTATTGTCGCAGTACACCCAGAATGTAAAATTAACCCCGACACACAGGAGGATGCCTTGGAGACGCCAGTCTATATATATTCAAACTTACATGAGTAACCAGTCACGGCTGTGTGAACTGACCTAGGACCAGATGCTAAGACAGAGGCTCCTCCTGTTCTCTGCTCATTCTTCAGCTACTGATTGACCTAGGGTCAGTAGCTGAAGCTTAACATTCTGGGTGTCCCATGTCACCCTGACTACGTTCTCAGCCTGCTCTCCATTCCTAGAACACAGCCCATTCCATGCTATGCCATTCCATCTCCATTTAAATAGAGTGCACATTCCCAGCTCTCCACTGGCTTTTAGTAATTGAATAGTACAGATCAGAGGGTAGGACTTGCTGGCCTGCTATTCAGCACAGACAGACCTGGCCTTGGTAGTCCACTACTGGTGCTGTGTATTCAATCTAACGTGAAATTCTTGGTCTCGTGTTTTATCAGTGAAGTTAGACATTACCCATCCATTTAGCACATAATGTTCTGAGAACCATAAGTTTGTTAGAGCTTGGTGTGGTTGTCCTATGGTTGCCCTATGGTTATTTTGCATACAACTGTCCCACAACTTTTTGGGAATGGTGCCGGATAGTTGCTTGGCTCGGCTTCTCTGTCCCTGGATTTAGTCTACTGCGCCTCTAGGACGAAGCTAGCATGTTTTGTGTTACACGTACAAAGCTGTTTATTTTAGTCTATTTGAACAGACTCCACATTTCAAAGGGGGAAAAAAGCTCTCTTTAAGATCACATGAACACATTTAACAAGATAGACGACAGAGTTTTGTTGATGCTGAGAAAATAATGTATTTAAGTGGTAATGCCCTCGAAGCCGGTACTTGGAGGATATATTGACACAGGTGCTGTTAAACCTTGCCAATACATCCTCCAAACACCGGCTTCAGGGGCATTATCACTTTATCACAGCAGGGTTACCAACATATTCAATTAAGGATTGACATATTTTCATAAACCTTATTTTGATGAATGTATTCACACTATTTCATCCTTCCACAAGAGGATATAGTCCCGGCACAGATCTAGGGTTGCTACCCAAGCCGGCTAATCGTTCGTTCTATCGGTTCGGTTGCCAGAGACACGACGCGGCCATTCAGTCTTTTGTTCTGTGTCTATGGAGGCTACCCATTTCGTTTGTTCTAAATGTTCCATTGCCATACTGGGTGGCAACGTTCTTATCCCTTCCTTGCTAGCTAGCCAACTACGGCTAACTTACAGTTATGTCAAACAGTGAAGCCAAAATACCAACAGCAGTTGGTAGAACACGAGAAGCAACTATCTGGCACAATTCCCAAAAAGTTGTGGGAAGGTTGTATGGAAAATAACCATAGGATTAATATGCTCTCACCAAGCTCTAACAAAACATATGGTTCTGAGAACATTATGAGCTAGCTGGGTACTGTGAAACTATCTCATCATTGTAGTGATTCCATTCACACTCTATTATTTATGCTTCAAGGATACTGCATGTATGCAGTGAGTCTGTGTTCCCTGTGCAAGTTGCGCAGGTCTGTGTAAGGTCTGCTGCAGTGTCAATCATTCTTTAATTTCCACGCTGCGGTGCTACTAGTGATTTTCTGCATTTTGTCCATCCTCCATTTTCTGCTGCATTGTGTGTGGTTCAGGCTGTATCCTATCTACTGCAGTACAGGAACATGTTATCCATGTTTCAGTATCCTGCGTCGCAGTATGCATGAATCCAGTCTGGTGTGTAATGACGGTGGTGCTGTGTTTTTGGGCCGAGGCTCACAGGCGGCTCAAAGGCATGGACACACGCTGGGATAGGAATCCAGACCTTCATAAATAATTCTGTTTTATGTTTTGCTGCTGCAGACTCTCTCGCTCGCTTTTTCGGTCATGCTCTCTCTATCTCTCTCTGTCTCGTGTTCTCTGTCTCTCTCACTTTATCTCTATTTATTTATCTGTCTACTCCCCCCCTCTCTCTCTTTTTCTCTTCCCTCTCACATTGTTGCTGTGTCGTGGGCTGATCTCTCTCTGCCGCAGACGGCTGTAACCCTGGCAACCACAGTCGCACCTGCCATGGCGATACCCTCCTCTCCTCATTATCCCACTCAAGCCCAAAAGCTCTGTCATCCCTCCTCTCTGTCTCCCCTCCTCCTCCACTTCCCTTCACCCCTTTCCCATCTTCTTAATTTCCCATTGTGCCCCACTCTGCCCCTCTGGATGGGGTTCTGGGCGAGAGGTGTGTCCATATGTACCAGCCACTAGCAAGACATGCCATGCCCGTGTCTCCGTCTTCTCTATGGGAGACTGACTATCTAAACAACATTGTGCCCATTTGAAACATGACCCACGGAATGCTGTACTAGAGTAGTATGGAAGTGCAGGGACCTGTCTCTCCAGGGGCAGGCAGTGTGTTTTCTCCAGGGGCAGGCAGTGTGTTCTCTCCAGGGGCAGGCAGTGTGTTCTCTCCAGGGGCAGGCCGTGTGTTTTCTCCAGGGGCAGGCAGTGTGGTCTCTCCAGGGGCAGGCAGTGTGTTCTCTCCAGGGGCAGGCAGTGTGTTTTCTCCAGGGGCAGGCAGTGTGTTTTCTCCAAGGGCAGGCAGTGTGTTCTCTCCAGGGGCAGGCAGTGTGTTCTCTCCAGGGGCAGGCAGTGTGTTCTCTCCAGGGGCAGGCAGTGTGTTTTCTCCAGGGGCAGGCAGTGTGTTTTCTCCAGGGGCAGGCAGTGTGTTCTCTCCAGGGGCAGGCAGTGTGGTCTCTCCAGGAGCAGGCAGTGTGTTTTCTCCAGGGGCAGGCAGTGTGGTCTCTCCAGGGGCAGGCAGTGTGTTTTCTCCAGGGGCAGGCAGTGTGGTCTCTCCAGGGGCAGGCAGTGTGTTCTCTCCAGGGGCAGGCAATGTGTTTTCTCCAAGGGCAGGCAGTGTGTTCTCTCCAGGGGCAGGCAGTGTGTTTTCTCCAGGGGCAGGCAGTGTGTTCTCTCCAGGGGCAGGCAGTGTGGTCTCTCCAGGAGCAGGCAGTGTGTTTTCTCCAGGGGCAGGCAGTGTGTTTTCTCCAGGGGCAGGCAGTGTGTTTTCTCCAGGGGCAGGCAGTGTGTTTTCTCCAGGGGCATGCAGTGTGTTCTCTCCAGGGGCAGGCAGTGTGGTCTCTCCAGGAGCAGGCAGTGTGTTTTCTCCAGGGGCAGGCAGTGTGGTCTCTCCAGGGGCAGGCAGTGTGTTTTCTCCAGGGGCAGGCAGTGTGGTCTCTCCAGGGGCAGGCAGTGTGTTTTCTCCAGGGGCAGGCAGTGTGGTCTCTCCAGGGGCAGGCAGTGTGGTCTCTACAGGGGCAGGCAGTGTGTTCTCTCCAGGGGCAGGCAGTGTGTTCTCTCCAGGGACAGGCAGTGTGGTCTCTCCAGGGGCAGGCAGTGTGTTTTCTCCAGGGGCAGGCAGTGTGTTCTCTCCAGGGGTAGGCAGTGTGGACTCTCCAGGGGCAGGCAGTGTGTTTTCTCCAGGGGCAGGCAGTGTGTTTTCTCCAGGGGCAGGCAGTGTGTTTTCTCCAGGGGCAGGCAGTGTGTTCTCTCCAGGGGCAGGCAGTGTGTTTTCTCCAGGGGCAGGCAGTGTGTTTTCTCCAGGGGCAGGCAGTGTGTTTTCTCCAGGGGCAGGCAGTGTGTTCTCTCCAGGGGCAGGCAGTGTGTTTTCTCCAGGGGCAGGCAGTGTGTTCTCTCCAGGAGCAGGCAGTGTGTTTTCTCCAGGGGCAGGCAGTGTGTTTTCTCCAGGGGCAGGCAGTGTGTTTCCTCCGGGGCAGGCAGTGTGTTTTCTCCAGGGGCAGGCAGTGTGTTTTCTCCAGGGGCAGGCAGTGTGTTCTCTCCAGGGGCAGGCAGCGTGTTTTCTCCAGGGACAGGCAGCGTGTTTTCTCCAGCGGCAGGCAGTGTGCGATTTATGGCACAGATACAAAATATACAAAAGTATGTGGACACCCCTTCGTTGCTGACAGCTGTATAATATTGAGCACACAGCCATGCAATCACCATAGACAATCATTGGCAGTAGAATGGCCTTACTGAAGAGCTCAGTGACTTTCAACGTGGCACTGTCATAGGATGCCACCCTTCCAACAAGTCAGTTCATCAAATATCTGCCCTGCTAGAGCTGCCCCGGTCAACGGTAAGTGCTGTTATTGTGAAGTGGAAACGTCTAGGAGCAACAACGGCTCAACTGCGAAGTGGTAGGCCACACAAGCTCACAGAACAGGACTGCCGAGTGATGAAACGCATCACGCAGTGGCGTATTTAGGTATAAGCGACATGGGTAGCCGTCCAGGGCGGCATCTTGCGGGGGGCGGCAAGGGGCGTCCACACAAAACAATTTAAAATGGTGACATTTGCGCGATCATTTTTTTATTGCTCATTTGCACATCCCGTCAATGATATCATGTCACCGTGTGGGACTGTGGGTCAATTAACCTTGTTGGAGTGGGTGCCCTGATTCTAGTTTGTGAGCTAGGCAGGCTACTGCCTGGGAAGGTCTCCCACTCAGAAGTACGAGATGGGGAGGGGGGTGGGGGTAAGTTGACCTCAGGTCTCCCCACTGGAAGCCTGAGGTAGAGGGAGTGGGGGAAACTATCAAATAGCGCACCTCTAACTTTGTACAGTATGAATGCAATTTGTAAAATCAGTCACAATACGAAATGCTACCAAATAACCACATTTCATTCAATATACTGTGAATATATAGCTTCACAGACATATTGTTGCATTTTTTTCTGTTTTTTGCGAAATCGTTTAGAATAATTAAAAACCAGTCTGCACACCACCAAGCTGAATTGGTTTTAGTCTTGACTCTTGGTTGACAGTGTTGGGGGAAGGGTAATGTATTGATGCTCGAGATCCAAATCAACAGAAATGTGTTTATATTTGTCTTTGTTACTACTTTTTGTATATATTTTTATATTTATATATTTTTAATTGTTATGATTATTTATTTCTGTTGTTCCAAATGTCTGAATAAAATTACAGTTAGTGCAGAATGGTGCTTTTTTGTTGTTGCAGGGGGGCTGGCTGCTGAAGGTGGGGGTTCGCCCAGGGAGCCATACAAGCTAGAACCGCCACTAAGCACGTGGCATGTAAAAATCGTCTGTCCTCGGTTGCAACACTCACTACCGAGTTCCAAACTGGAAGTAACGTCAGCACAGTAACTGTTTGTCGGGAGCTTAAGGATATAGGTTTCCATGGTCGAGCAGCCGTACACACAAGCCTAAGATCACCATGTGCCGGCTGGAGGGGTGTAAAGCTCGCCGCCATTGGACTCTGGAGCAGTGGAAACACGTTCTCGTTCACATTCTCACAATCTGGCAGTCCAAAGGACGAATCTGTGTTTGGCGGATGCCAGGAGAACGCTAACTGCACCAATGGATAGTGGCAACTGTAAAGTTGGTAGAGGAGGAATAATGGTCTGGGGCTGTTTTTCAGGGTTTGGGCTACACCCCTTGTTTCCAGTGAAGGGGAGATCTTAACCCTACAGCATACGATGACATTCTACACGATTCTGTGCTTCCAATTTTGTGGCAACAGTTTAGGGAATGCCCTTTCCTGTTTTAGCATGACAATGCCCCCGTGCACAAAGTGAGGTCCATACAGAAATGTTTTTTTTTGAGATCGATGTGGAAGAACTTGACTGGCCTGCACAGAGTCCTGACCTCAACCCCATCGAACAACTTTGGGATGAATTGGAACGCTGACTGCGAGCCAGACCTAATCACCCAAAGTCAGTACCCAACCTCACTAATGCTCTTGGCTGAATGGAGGAGGATGAGTGGAGGCTGTTATAGCAGCAAATGGGGACCAACTCCACATTAATGCCCATGATTTTGGTATGAGATGTTCGACGAGCACACACTTTTAGTCATGTACTGTATGTTCTAATCTTATGTTTACACATCTCGTCTCCTCATCTGTCCATCTCTTTGATCTAGTCCAATGCCTCAAGACTATGGACTTTTTAAATGTGGGCCATTGTGGGTATTACCGATCATGATCTGTTTGTGTACATTTTAGCTCAGATTGACCAGGGATTAAAAGGATATACAGTACAGTATGGTGGATGTAGGGATGAGGAAGGTGCTTAGTCTATTGTATGTGTAAGCAGTTTTATGGAAATATGTATCTGTCTGTGCATTGCAAGACTCTTCAGCTGCACCATCGAGAGCATCCTGACTGGTTGCATCACTGCCTGGTATGGCAACTGTTCAGCCTTTGACCACAAGGCACTACAGAGGGTAGTGCGACCGGCCCAGTACATCACTGGGCCCAAGCTACCTGCCATCCAGGACCTCTATACCCGGCAGTGTCAGAGGAAGGCCATAAAATGTGTCAAAGACTCCAGCCACATGTGTCAAAGAACCTATTTTACACTGCTGCTACTCTCTGTTATCATCTATGCATAGTCACTTTAATAACTCTACCGACATGTACATATTACCTCAACTAACCGGTGCCCCCACACATTGACTCTGTACCGGTACCCCCCTGTATATAGTCTCGCAAAAATAACAAAAATATTGTTATTTTACTGCTGCTCTTTAATTACTTGTTACTTTTATTTCTTATTGTTATCTGTATTTTTTTAAGCTGCATTGTTGGTTAAGGGCTCGTAAGTAAGCATTTCACTGTAAGGTGAAACCTGTTGTATTCGGCACATGTGACTAACACAATTTGATTTGGCAGGATGTTAGGAAGTGTAGCTCAGTTTCCACCTCATTTTGTGGACAGTGTGAACATAGCCTGTCTTCTCTTGAGAGCCAGGTCTGCCTACGGCGGCCTCGCTCAATAGCAAGGCTATGCTCACTGAATCTGTAGATAGTCAAAGCTTTCCTTAAGCATTTCACTGTTGTGTTCGGCACATGTGACTAATAACATTTGATTTGATTTGAAGATACGAGTGTGCGTCGCACGTTTGTGTGTGTGTGTGTTTATGTCCGCTCACTATCCCCTTGCGGGTGAGTTGGCTCCAGTCCGTGGGCCAGTCATGTCAGCTTTGTGATTGTTCAAACAGGGAGTGGCCAGTCTGCTCTGCCCTGCCTTGGTGCTATGTTTGGACTGCTGAAAGTGGGACACTGCTTTGTCTGACCAGACCACCATTGTCAAATTTCAATGTCTGGATCAAAGTGGGTAAGTCCGCTGCTGCGCACATCCATGCATGTGGGTACAATGTGGTGTATGTGTCTGTATTGGTCCTCGTGTGTGCGCGCGCGTGTGTGTGTGTGTGTGTGTGTTGAGGCTATGCTGGCAGGGCATCCGGGATGCTCAGTCACTTGCGTTAAAGCTGATGTGAGTCTTGGTGAAGCCCTGATGAAGCCGTGTGGGCCTCAGAGGGGTATTGTGGGATATTTTGGGCCTGTGAACTATGCCAGACTGTTATTGACAGATAGACAGACTGAGCAGCCAGGATTCCACTGGGACATGCCTAGCCAACAATAAGGGACAGATATGCACTTTGTCTGACCGAGACCCCACACAAATACAAATACACAAAAACACACACACACAAACTAGGTGATGGAGGTACTGTAACGGTTTTCTTCCCCTGAAGGAGAGGAGGAGCAACATGCAGCGTGGTTAGTGTTCAACATCTTTAATAAAGACGATAACCGAGAACACTACAAAAATACAAAACAATGAATGTGAAAACCGAAACAGTCCTGTGTGGTGAAACAGACACAGACACGGAAACAATCCCCCACAAAACAACAGTGAAACCCAGGCTACCTAAGTATGATTCTCAATCAGAGACAACTAACGACACCTGCCTCTGATTGAGAACCATCCTAGGCCGAACACAGAAAAACAACCTAGACACACAAAACATAGAATGCCCACCCAACTCACGTCCTGACCAACTAAAACAAACAATTAACACAATAACTAGGGTCAGAACGTGACAGGTACAGATTGCCTCGGCTGCTGGGTCATAATTCCTGTGATTTCCTTATTCCCACGTTGAGGGTTTAGAGATTCATAATGCGTTTAGTAATGTATACATTATGAGGCAGCTGTCTGCATTTCTAAATCTGTCAGTGTGTACAAGCATGAGTGTAATGTATCTGGTGTGCGTACTTCCGTGCATGCATGTGTGCAGTGGAGGAAAAAGTACCCAACTGGCATACTTGAGTAAAAGTAAAAAAATACCTTAATAGAAAATGACTCAAGTAAAAGTAAAAGTCACCCAGTAAAATACTACTTGAGTAAAAGTCTAAAAGTATTTGGTTTAAAATATACTTAAGTATCAAAAGTAGAAGTATTTCAAATTCCTTATATTAAACAAATCAGATGGCGCCATTTTCTTTTTTTAAATTGTATTTATGGAAAACCATGGACACACTCCAACGTTCAGACATCATTTACAAACAAAGCGTGTGTGTTTAGTGAGTCCACCAGATCAGAGGCAGTAGGGATGACCAGGGATGTTCGGTTAAGCATTTTGGGTGTCAAGGAAAATGTATGGAGTAAAAGTACAATATCTTATTAAGGAATGTAGTGAAGTAAAAGTAATCAAAAATTTAAACAGTAAGGTAACCTAAAGATAACCCAAAAAATGACTTAAGTACTATGCGTGCGTGCGTGTGTGTGTGTGTGCGCTTGTGTGTGCGTGTGTAGGGTCTCCCAGCAGGATTGTAACTCATAAAACAGGACTATTAAAAGTCTCCTAATCCTCCAGAGGCAGGCTGGGTATAATTAGTACCAGAGCAGAGCGACCCAACTCTCTCATTCATTAATGCCCTCCAAATGGTATTTACCTCTCTCTCTCTCTCTCTCTCACTCTTTCACACACACACACACACACACACACACTCTCTCGCTCCTAAGATACAGGAAGTAACAGGAGGTACAGTGGATGAGTCCGTCAGCTGATTCCTTTGGGGAGATCACAGGTGTGAATGTGTGTATCAAGCATGTGTATGTTTTCTAATTGTGTGTGTGTGTGGATGCAGTAGAGCGAGGGAAAGGGGCTGACGAATCCCTCTGCAGATTTCATCTCCCCGTTGCCATGGAGATGCTCTGGTAGGAAGGCCACAAAGCCTGAGGCACAGAGAAAAGGGGAATGCTCGTGTGAGTCAGAGAGAGAGGAAGAGAGCGAGAGAGAGAGAGAAAGTGGTGATGGTGGACTATTTTTACTGGGCAGAAAGTCTAAAGAGGCTCATTGATATTCTCTGGGAAAGGAAAGCAGCCCTTGCTGGGTGTGTTAGTGGTAAACAGGCCTGCTAGAGGATCTCTTTCTATCCTCTCTCTCTCTCTCTCTCAGTGAAGGGGTTTGTTCAGGGGTGATGGGACATGCACACCGCTTTCGAACCCGCTGCACTAGCCCCTCATTCTGGGGAAATCAGCCATTCCTTCTCTCCAATTTCACCCTCTTTACCTGCTCCCCATAACCATTGGACAACCAACCCTGTAAATATCAAAATAAACACCTGAAACCACATCACTCCCTCCTGGACAGCCCTAGTGTGAATTGATAGGACTATATGGGGGAGGAAATAGGCTGTGTAGAACTCTCCCATGACCGTATGTGTGAAAGCCTTCCTACTCTGTGAAGTCTTAGCCCAGTGGAGGGAGAGGTGGGCTTGGTGAAAATGCTTAGGACCAGTGAGTCTGGCCCAGATGTGTGCGCTAAAGAGCTATTTTCTGCCCATGCGGTAATCACTAAATTATGAATGTTGAGTTTATGATACAGTATGCTGCAGTCACGGCATGGGTGTGCAGGTGTGTGTGTATGATTTTACTATCCTTGTATGTGTGCTTGTGTGATTAGCACTTAAGTAGAGTGTGCTGTGAGTGAGCGCTCATGCAGTCTGTGTGTGTCAGTGTGTGTTACGTATGTTTGTATGTTGGTGTGTGCGCTTGGTATGTATTTGTGTGTGTGTGTGTGTGTGACCTATTTTCTCCATCTCTCTCTCTCTCTCTCTCTGTCATACCAGAAAGGCCTATTGGGGTGTACTGTCAGCAGCAGTGTGTGTGTCCCTATAGAGCTGTGCAGACGTTGACTGGGTTAGTGTGCCCAACGAGGGGAGGAGGGCTGACACAAGGGAAGGATCAGTCACAATGACAGGCTGGGCCATCTTAACATTTAACATTTAAGTCATTTAGCAGACGCTCTTATCCTGATCTGATCTGTCACGCACACTTCTCCTTGATGGGATAAAGGTAGAGCCTGAAATAAGACTCTGCATCATATCCAGGATGACAGCTGACAGCATTTGAACTACTTTGCAAGTATAAATACAAACAGACAATCATAATACCAGTCAAGAATATTTCATTCCCAGTTTATGCTACAAAACCAACTTCATGAGAGGTTTTAAAAATAGGTTCTATTTGACTCAGCATTCCATGATGTACACTAAGGCATTGTTGGCTGAATAGATGGATGCAGTTCAATGCATGATTAATACATTTCTTGGAAATACAAAAAATATCAGGTTGAAAATCACAGCTGGCCTGGTACATAGTTTACTGCCTCCTTTCAGGATGCACTGTTTCAGTTTCAATGACTCAATATTTTGGACAAAAATGGACTAAGGCTGGGAATGTCAATACAATCAAACTAGAAAGGGCAATGATCACAAGTCAGTCATAACGTGGCTAATATGCTAGCATATCTATTTATGTAGCAAGCTAAAAACACAGAGGCTAACGTTAGCTAGATAGCTGCTAGGAGGACATCGATGGAGGAGTGGGTGACTGACTTTTTCCCCTCGTATCATTTTTCGGTCACTACACAACTAGAGATGCAGGTGTCATTTGGTTAACTAGCAAGAGTTGTGAATCACCTTGTTAGCTAGCTAGCTATGCTAAACTACTGTTATACATTTAGTACGTCTCTTGTGTTCGTAAATTCACTCTGGCTAGCTATCTACTCCGTTTTTTAGAGCACTCTTTTCTAAGTGTAGAATTTACGAATGCGCAACACCCGTTGGATATGACCGGTGTCGGTATACGTAGGCAAAAAAACTAATAGTTAATCATGAACTCGCTATATAACATGATTAACGACCTAATCAGCTCTGCTAGGCAGAGTAAAATGGTTAGTGAGGAGTTCTCTCATTTGTATCTGGAAGGAGCTAGCAAGCTAGCCAACTTTAGTCAGTTAGCTTGGGGCTTGGTTGGGATAAGCAAACATTGGTAGGGAAGCTGCAGAAGGACAAAGCAGGCTATTCCCCATCGTTTACCAGTGCAATTTTGACTGTCAACTTGCTGAAAAAGGTTTACTCTGGCTATCATTAGTTGTTGATCTCGTTGTGATTGATATGCATATAGGGAAAGAGCCTACCCTTTTATGGTTGTTTGATCAATAGGACTGTAAAGTTCCCAAATGTAAGAGGACTCCTGTGGTATTTATCTACATATGTGGGGAAATACAATCAAGTGTATTTTGGCTTTTGCCGAATGCGTTCTAGTTATCTAACATCACACTGTTGCAACTACCTGTAAACACACAATCCAGTTCAAAGTGAATGATGGCAGGCCCTTGTGGCAAATGGATGTTTGCATATAGGCCTACAGTAGCTCTGATTGGCTATGGATTAGAGGTCGACCGAATTCGATTTTTCAACACCGATACCGATTATTGGAGGACCAAAAAAGCCAATACCGATTAATCGGCCGATTTGTATATATATATATTTGTAATAATGACAATTACAAAAATACTGAATGAACACTTTTATTTTAACTTAATACATCAATAAAAATCTATTTAGTCTCAAACAAATAATGAAACATGTTCAATTTGGTTTAAATAATGCAAAAACAAAGTGTTGGAGAAGAAAGTAAAAGTGCAATATTTGCCTTATAAAACAGCTAACGTTTAAGTTCCTTGCTCAGAACCTGAGAACATATGAAAGCCGGTAGTTCCTTTTAGCATGAGTCTTCAATATTCCCAGGTAAGAAGTTTTAGGTTGTAGTTCGCTACGAGTCAGGCAGCCCAAACTGCTGCATATACCCGGACTCTGCTTGCACAGAACGCAAGAGAAGTGACACAATTTCCCTAGTTAAAAGAAATCCATGCTAGCAGGCAATATTAACTAAATATGCAGGTTTAAAAATATATACATGTGTATTGATTTTAAGAAAGGCATTGATGTTTATGGTTAGGTACACATGTCATGTTCGTCGTAAAGATGAGACCAAGGTGCAGCGTGAGTAGAGTTCCACATGTTTTTAATAAAACCGAAACTCAGCAAAACAAAACAAACAAGCACAAACGAACCGTGATGCTATACGAATAGTGCAGACAGGCAACTAAACATAGAACAAGATCCCACAAACACCAAAGGGAAATGTGATCCCCAATCAGAGACAACGATAAACAGCTGTCTCTGATTGGGAACCATATCAGGCCAACATAGAATTGCAAAAACCCCTAGACCTACAAAACCCTAGACAATACAAAACCAGCGTACCCACCCTAGTCACACCCTGACCTAACCAAAATATAAAGAAAACAGAGATATCTCAGGTCAGGGCGTGACAACACATTGGTGCAACGACAGTGCTTTTTTTTCAGGAATGCGCTTGTTAAATCATCACCAGTTTGGCAAAGTAGGCTGTGATTCGATGATAAATGAACAGGTACCGCATCGATTATATGCAATGCAGGACAAGCTAGATAAACGAGTAATATCATCAACCATGTGTAGTGATTATGTTAAGATTGATTGTTTTTATAAGATACGTTTAATGCTAGCTAGCACCTTACCTTGGCTCCCTGCTGCAGTCGCATAACAGGTAGTCAGCCTGCCACGCAGTCTCCTCGTGGAGTGCAATGTAATCGGTCATAATCAGTGTCCAAAAATGCCGATTACCGATTGTTATAAAAACTTGAAATCCGCCCTAATCGGCCATTCCGATTAATCGGTCAACCTCTACTATGGATCACCGGTTTACGTAGACTATGGTCCTGGACGAGACAGTTTTATTTGCGGTGTCTATTAACTGTCCAAATGCACGCCCGCTTTCCCACTCTTAATTGCTATAGAATTGTCACAACTGTCTTAGAATACAGTTGAAGTCGGAAGTTTACATACACCTTAGCCAAATACTTTTAAACTCAGTTTTTCACAATTCCTGACATTTAACCTGTTGCTTCTACTCGGGACGCTTGCGTCCCAACTAGAGCTCTGGAAATGCAAATGCGCTACGCTAAATGCTAATAGTATTAGTTAAAACTCAAAAGTTCATTAAAATACACATGCAGGGTATCGAATTAAAGCTACACTCGTTGTGAATCCAGGCAACAAGTCAGATTTTTAAAATGCTTTTCGGCGAAAGCATGAGAAGCTATTATCTGATAGCATGCAACACCCCAAAAGACCCACAGGGGACATAAACAAAATAATTAGCATTTCGGCGTTACACAAACCGCACAATAAAATAGAAAACATTCATTACCTTTCACCATCTTCTTTGTTGGCACTCCTAGATGTCCCATAAACACTATTTGGGTCTTTATTTCGATTAAATCGGTCCATATAAAGCCTAGATATCGTTATATGTAGACTGTGTGATAAATGAAAAAAACATCGTTTCAAAACGTAACGTCATTTTTTAAAATTCAAAAAGTCGACGATAAACTTTCACAAAACACTTCGAAATACGTTTGTAATGCAACTTTAGGTATTAGTAAACGTTAATAAGCGATAAAATTCATCAGGAGGCGATGTAAAGATCATTAGCTGTCCGTCTGGAAAAATGTCCGGCTAGAAACTCAACGAAAATATCCGGTCCTAGACCGGAGGAGATACGGTGTCCTGTATGTGTTTGACCAAGAAAAAACTCGAAGGGAAATGACAAGACTCTAGACACCGTGTGGAAGCTGTAGGTACTGCAACCTCAGTCAATTAATTGTGGTTCACGTTTATCAATGGGTTCAAGTAGCGCATGGATATATTTTCCCATTTTCAGTGATCAGTTTTTCCTGTGCTTTTCGATGTAAATGCCGTTCTGGTAAAGCCACAGCAGTGATTTCTATCCACACAGACTAAGCAAATGCATATACTATATTCCTGGCATGAGTAGCAGGGCGCTGAAATGTTGCGCGATTTTTAACAGAATGTTCAAAAAAGTAGAGGGTCGACTTAAGAGGTTAATCCTAGTAAGAATTCCCTGTCTTAGGTCAGTTAGGATCACCACTTTATTTTAAGAATGTGGAATGTCAGAATAATAGTAGAGAGAATGATTTATTTCAGCTTTTATTTATTTAATCACATTTCCAGTGGGTCAGAAGTTTACATACACTTAATTAGTAATTGGTAGCATTGCCTTTAAATTGTTTAACTTGGGTCAAACGTTTCGGGTAGTCTTCCACAAGCTTCCCACAATAGGTTGGGTGAATTTTGGCCCATTCCTCCTGACAGAGCTGGTGAAACTGAGTCAGGTTTGTAGGCCTCCTTGCTTGTACACACTTTTTCAGTTCTGCCCACAAATTTTCTATAGGATTGAGGTCAGGGCTTTGTGATGGCCACTCCAATACCTTGACTTTTGTTGTCTTTTGCCACAACTTTGGAAGTATGCTTGGGGTCATTGTCCAGTTGGAAGACCCATTTGCGACCAAGCTTTAACTTCCTGACTGATGTCTTGAGATGTTGCTTCAATATATCCACATAATTGTCCTACCTCATGACGCCATCTATTTTGTGAAGTGCACCAGTCCCTCCTGCAGCAAAGCACCCTCACAGCATGATGCTGCCACCCCCGTGCTTCACGGTTGGGATGGTCTCCTTCTGCTTGCAAGCCTCCAACGTTTTTCCTCCAAACATAACTATGGTCATTATGGCCCAACAGTTATATTTTTGTTTCATCAGACCAGAGGACATTTCTCCAAAAAGTACGATCTTTGTCCCCATGTGCAGTTGCAAACCGTAGTCTGGCATTTTTATGGCAGTTTTAGAGCAGTGGCTTCTTCCTTGCTGAGCGGCCTTTCAGGTTATGTAGATATAGTACTCGTTTTACTGTGGAGATACAGTGGGGCAAAAAAGTATTTAGTCAGCCAATTGTGTAAGTTCTCCCACTTAAAAAGATGAGAGAGGCCTGTAATTTTCATCATAGGTACACTTCACCTATGACAGACAAAACTGTAGATACTTTTGTACCGGTTTCCTCCAGCATCTTCACAAGGTCCTTTACTGTTGTTCTGGCATTGATTTGCACTTTTCGCACCAAAGTACGTTTATCTCTAGGAGACAAAACGCGTCTCCTTCCTGAGCGGTATGACGGCTGGTGTTAATACTTGCGTGTTAATACTTGCGTACTATTGTTTGTACAGATGAATGTGGTTCCTTCAGATGTTTGGATGAACCAGACTTGTTGGAGGTCTACAATTTTTTTCTGAGGTCTTGGCTGATTTCTTTTGATTTTCCCATGATGTCAAGCAATGATGCACTCAGTTTGAAGGTAGGCCTTGAAATACATCCACAGGTACACCTCCAATTGATTCAAATGATGTCAATCGGCCTAACAGATGTTTCTAAATCATGACATAATTTTCTGTTATTTTCCAAGCTGTTTAAAGGCACAGTCAACTTAGTGTATGTAAACTTCTGACCCACTGTAATTGTGATACAGTGAATTATAAGTGAAATAATCTGTCTGTAATCAATTGTTGGAAAAATGACTTGTGTCATGCACTAAGTAGATGTCCTAACCGACTTGCCAAAACTATAGTTTGTTAACAAGAAATTTGTGGAGTGGTTGAAAAACGAGTTTTAATGACTCCAACCTAAGTGTATGTAAACTTCCGACTTCAACTGTATGTAATTTTCAAACATTCTAAGAATTTATGAAAACGTGATAATGACCGCTTGTCATAAAAAATGAAAAATAAAGTGTCATTCTTCCTGGGGGTGTACAGTGCAGTGCGTTCGGAAAGTGTTCAGACCACTTTACTTTTCCACATTTTGTTACGTTACAGCCTTATTCTAAAATTGATTAAATCATTTGTTTTCCTCATCAATCTACACACAATACACCATAATGCCAAAAGTGCTTCGACACAGTACTGAGTAAAGGGTCTGAATACTTATGTAAATTTGATATTTCCGTTTTTTTCTGTTTTTAGTACATTTGCAAAAAAAAAATCTAAAAAGTGAAGGGGTCTGAATACTTTCTGAATGCACTGTGTATGAACAGATTTTAAGAGTTGATAAGAGAGTTGATAAGAGTTGATGTTGCTAAAATGCTGTCAGTTCCACTTTAAGTTTCTGCTCAGGCATTATAATGTTCAGTAAGTGTGTGCTATCAGTTGTCCTAGAGGTGGTTTTCTTCTCGGCACAGTCCCAGTGTCCCTGTTCCCAAATGGAGCGCTTGAAGCTATATTCTGGTCAGATGCTCTGAGTGTTGTGACTTGCACGTGAAGAGTACCATGAAGGAATACTGCGGCGGAGGTATGCCCGAGTTCAATATTAGCTGTGGGCCTACTGCTTTGCCCGAAAGCCTCATTGACAGCTATTCATTTCCAGGAGCACCATAAAGAGTCATGGGATAGCATGTGAAACCACAGCCGGCCACCTTGTGACAGAGCAGAAAATGGCTGGATGATGTTTGTGACTGAGGAAATAGAGGAAGGGAGGGGGAGGAAGAGGTGAAAGAGAGACACCCTGTGATATAAACAATCCAGCACTGTTAAAGCAACAGGCTAATAATCCTTTGCCAAACTGATACTCTGATACGGATGTGAATGTAGGCTTATCCTCAAACAGTACACTCTTTAGAGTGACTCGTGTTAGATAGGTACTATTATATTAGGTAGAGAGGCGTGGAAGTCAAAAGAATGTTCTGCCGGTGTGACCTCAGCAACAGACAGACCCACCCGCAGTCACGGTGGAGAGCCAGGTCTGTGCTGTCATGGCAACCAGCAGCACGGTCAGTTTGAGAGGGTGGTGATTGATTTGGAAAGGGAACGAAGGCAGGGAACGAGGGTTCTGTGGGTTCTATTCAAGGCTCTACTTTTTTCTGACTGTCTCTCCAGTGAGAGGAATGGGAAAAACACTGTTCTTGTGCATCAACCACACAATCCTATCTGCATTGCCGTCCTCACACTGAACCCACCTGCCAGAAAGGCCTAATTGGGCTTTAAGCTAGTGAACAGTATTAGGATCTTGCCGGGCAACTGGCAGAGTTTATCCACTTAGGTTATTTCCTAAAGTTCATCAACAGTGCAGACGAAATGAAAACGAGGGTCTCTACAGTTTTTCATTTGTTTTCTCACCGTCTCTCAAAGACTGATGAGTAGGAACATTTCACACAGTGGACAGGATAGTGTGTATAGCTAACCCGCCAGTGTGTCTGGGCGTTTTACTCGTGGGCACACTCAGACAAAACTGGCACCACATATAATTTTATTTTTTTATTTGACCTTTATTTAACCAGGTAGGCTAGTTGAGAACAAGTTCTCATTTACAACTGCGACCTGGCCAAGATAAAGCATAGCAGTGTGAACAGACAACAACACAGAGTTACACATGGAGTAAACAATAAACAAGTCAATAACACAGTAGAAAAAGAGAGTCTATATACATTGTGTGCAAAAGGCATGAGGAGGTAGGCAAATAATTTTGCAGATTAACACTGGAGTGATAAATGATCAGATGATCATGTGCAGGTAGAGATACTGTTGTGCAAAAGAGCAGAAAAGTAAATAAATAAAAACAGTATGGGGATGAGGTAGGTAAATTGGGTGGGCTATTTACCGATGGACTATGTACAGCTGCAGCGATCGGTTAGCTGCTCAGATAGTAATGCAGCCTCCCAGGCAGGTCAGTGACCCCTCCCTTGTCCCAGAGTGGAAGAATGGCAGAAAGGTAGAGCGAGGGAGTATAGTAAATAGAGGAATATCACATGGGGCGTCCCCTCCTTTCCCCTTCAGGAGAGAGAAGAGGAGGGGGGAGGAGGGTGGGGCGTCCCCTCCTTTTACCTTCAGGAGAGAGAAGAGGAAGGGGGAGGAGGGTGGGACACTTCTTCTAAATGCAATCGCTGTGTTACATTTATTTTTAACGTTACAGGTTGCGTTCACTAGGCTATACTAGGAGTCGGCACTCCAAAATTAGCATTATGGATCCTCTATCTTGGAGTCGACAGAAACCCAAATTTACCACATAAATATTCCCTTACCTTTGCTGTTCTTCCATCAGAAGACCTGGAAGGGATTATACTTACCAAAACAGCGTTTAGTTTTCAAGTCTGTGTCTTTCGGTTCTCAAAAAGGACACATTTCGGGCGAAATGTAGCCAAAATTCAAGTGGATGCACACCAAAACGTCGAAATTACATATTATATGTCGAGTAAACTAGTCAAACTATGTTCATAATTCAGCTTTAACATGTTATAAAGGTGCACAGAAATCGTGAGGACGAACAGAAACACACACGTCGTTTAATCGATCCTGAGGAAAAGACATCACCCGACCAGAGCGCGCATAAGCGTACCCTTTTTTTTCGCGTGACCGAGACCTTTCGGCCCGCTCAAACTCTCGTGAGCGCGCGATTCTCACAATGAGAAGCCCCATTGAAAGCAGGCTTCGCGCTGAACACGTACAGACTGTTCCCAGAGCTGTAACTGTTTGGGAAGTGCGTATACGATGACGTCAAAGTTGGGCCAACTTTTTCCATGACAAGAGAGACTTTGGGAGAATGCATGCCCTGAGACTTCTGCTTTACATAGAGACAAAATTTAGACGATTTTAGAAGCTTTAGAGTGTTTTCTATTCGATAATATTTTTTATATGCATATATAAGCAACTTTTGACAAAAATGTATCCTGTTTTATATGGGTACCCAATTCCTCCAGAAGGGGCAGTAAACAGGGCTAGCCTTAACAGGTTGTTAATGACACCTTTACTGTCCACACACACACACACCACGCATGCACGCACACACACGCTACTTTCGATCTGTGAGTCTTTTGGGTGCATGTTAAGGTTTGCATGTGAAATAGATGCAGTAGGAACTTAGTAGGCCACATGCTTTATGGCAGTGGGATATGGACCTGCTCAATTCATGAATCCTTCTCCACGCCGCCACTCAGCCCTGTCCGTGTGTGTTTTGATCTACTGCTCTCCACCCAGTGACTTCATCAGGGCATTAATAAAGCTCCATAAATATGCAGTGCAGACCGGCTTGGCCTCCTCTCCCCCATGTGTTAACTGAACACGTCTTGTGCTGTGTTGCTCTGTGCTTCACCTACCATTGGGGACAAGTTACAGTGTTTATGAGACCTGAGAATTGTCTGCGTTAGTGAGCGTTTTGGACTGGCGGTGGTGTATTATATCAGATGGTGTGTGTGTGTGTGTGTGTGTGTGTGTGTGTGTGTGTGTGTGTGTGTGTGTGTGTGTAGTATGTTTGGAGTGGTTGCATACTGCAGTATTTTACAGGAAGCTGTGAATGTGGGGGGCTGTCTGTGTGTTGGGGCAGTGGGTTGGGCAGAGACTACCATCAGTGGCTGAGTTGGTTGTCTGCTTCCGCGGTCGGCTCACATGCCTTATCTCCAGGAAATACACTTGAGGAGATCTTGGAAACCACTTGCAGCTGTCCCACAGAACAGATGAAAAGACCGGGTCAGGAATCAGGATGTACGATTAGCAACTGCGATTTCACATTCACACACTTTCCTACTGCTATGGAGAACACGTGGCTGGAGGTCTGATGTGTGGATGTCTGTGTAGTATTGACTCCTGTTGAGTCCTATTGCTGTTTGTTTAGGCCTGAGTGTTGATTCCACAGGTCAGAGTCTGCAGGGGCGTGTGGATGTTAGCTGTTAGCACCACGGTGTGTGTTTGAACAGCTGCCACTCCACTCCCTCTCGGTGGAGACTTGGCCTATTCTATCTTATCTGCAAGGAAGTACTCAAGGCTGTCATGACCCCGACTTTCCCTCTTTGATAAATCAGGAAAAAAGAAAAGAAGTCACATCCTCTACTTCTACCGTTAGATAGCCTTATTGGGGAGAGGGGGGGGGGCAGGCTGAATTGTATTAGCACCCTAAAGGTGCCTGCAGCCCGACAGGGTAGGGTGCAAGAGATGGAGGGAACACTAATGACTGATCACTCCATTCCTGTCTGTCATTCTCCGTGTTACCTTCTCTGTCACCCCGCTCTATCGCTCTTTCCCTTTACCTGTGCCTCCCTCTTTCTCCCACTCCCTCTCACATCCACCCAATGCACCCGCTTCTTGCTCTCTCTTTCTCTCCCTCCCCCTTTCTCTCTATCATATCAACCTGTTCCCTCACCATGGTGTTGGTGACTAAATGTCATGGGAAAAATCAATATGTGCTGGCTTCCCGTGGGTTCCTTGTGGGAGGGGAGTGTTGCAGGGAGGAGGGTTACAGGCAGGGAAGCTAACAGTAAACACAGACTGGCTGTGCTGTGCTGTGCTGTCCTGTGCTGGGGCAGGAGCAGATGGGGACGACAGCAGACTACACAGAGGAGAGGAGCTCCTTTCAGGATTAGGTCACTGGCTGTCTCTCTATGATGGGATGACCTATAGCTGAACAGGGTATAGTGACTGAGCTACAGGCTGCCCATACTTTACAAATACAGTGTGTGGGAGGGGGGGGGGGGGCACTTAAATCCTCACAGACTGTCAGATTAAACTTGCTTAATTTTACTCCCGTTCTTCACCCTTCTAAGACAAGCATGCACAGACATAGGTGCACACACAAATAGCTACACACATAGCTAGACATACGCTGGCCTAATTTGTTGCCCAGATGTGAGCCTGGAGTTTTTTCTCCCTCCTCATCTTGTTGTTGATCTCTTGCGGATGTTGTTACGAGAGAGAGAGAGGAAGTTAATAAGAATATAAAACAGGAAGGGAATATATTAAAAGGAGCGAACACACACACACACGCTGTTACACTCTCTCCCCAGCAGTCAGCTCATTAGAATGTGTGAGGAGATCCCTCTCAGCACTGCCTCTCTCTCTCTCTCTCTCTCTCTCTCTCTCTCTCTCTCCTGTCTCTCTTTCTTTCTCTCTCCCTTTCTCTCACTCTTTCACTGCATCTCACTTGCTCCCCTCTCTCATTTTGCCACTATGTATGCATCTCTCTCCCCCAGTCTCTTTCTCTCTCTCCTGCACTCTCTTTCTCTCTCCCCCAGACTCTTTCTCTCTCTCCTGCACTCTCTCAATTTTCAATTTCAAGGTACTTTATTGGCATGACATTAGACATTATTTCAAAGTGAGGTTAGAAAAGGCCCCCTCTCATTCCGTATGTGTGTGTGCGTGCTGTGTGTTGGGGTGTGTGGGGGGGAGGGAGTGTTGCCCTGGGCTGGATTAATGAATGGTTGCTGGGTAATTATGAATACAGCTTCTCTGTATCTTAACAGTGTGTTTTCACACTGGCCTTTTAGTCTCTCTCTCTCTCTCTCTCTCTCTCTCTCTCTCTCTCTGTCTCTGTCTCTTTCTCTGTGTTACTGTGCAGTAGTCAATGACTTGACTGTAGGCATCCAAGTGAAGGATGGGCCAGCAATACAGAAGGCTGACTGTCACAAATGAACAAGTACCCCCCTTCTCATTTAACACTCTCTGTGTGTAATCAATGTGTATACATTTATATACGAGGAGCCCGTCTCTCCCACCAGTCCTATAGGTATGACTTCACCAAGATTAGGCCAAGGTCAAAGGAGCCCCAGATCTCTCATTATGAAATGTGTCAGGTTGATGGCTGTAACGGTGGGGATGGGGTGGCCCCGGGGCCAGGGGGCTGGATGCTCGAATTGGATCCTCCTGTCTCTCAGCTCAGGTCACACTCACACACGGTGTCAATGAGCCACTGGGAGACAGGAAGTAGTAATATGACGATATTAGGTTCAGGTGAAGGAGCTGGCTTTCTCTGCACTTATCTGAGGTGGAAGGTTCTGCTTGTCCAACAGGAGTAATCAGATGTAGTTGGGGTAATACCTCTCCCTAATCCTCCCACTCGGGCACGGGTAGGGTTAGGGGTGTAGTCCGAGCCACCCCCAGGTAGAGAGAGAGAGGGGTGTGGATAGGGTGGTGTATAAGCCCCTTGTGTCGTGTCCAGCAATCTGGATTCAGGGCTCTAGAGTCCCCAATCTTTAGTTACCAGTCAGCAGAGTGGAAAGTAGCTAGGCTCAGGAGAAGGAGGCTGGTTGTAAATCCTCTATATCGCCCCCTGTTGATCCTCCCTGTTAAACCCCTAATACCCTGTCTGTCTTTGTCTCTCTCCCATTCTGATCATGACAGGGTCATACCTCTGAGATTAAACCTTGATGTAAGAGGTTATCAGGCTAAGAGACTGTGTGCTTTAGATACTCGAACTCCAGATGTGTCTCTTCCTACTCGCATGTTAACATAATATCGATCCTGTTGCCTAGTCACTTTACCCTTACTATATGTACATAGCTATCTCAATTACCTCGCACCCCTGCACATCGACTCGGTTCTGCTATTCCCTGTATATAGCCAAGTTATTTTTACTCATTATTTATATATATATATATATATATATATTGTTTAGCTTTAACTCTGCGTTGTTGGAAAAGGACCCGTAAGTAAGCATGTTAGTCTAGTTGTTTAGGAAGCATGTGACAAATAACAGTTTGGTCCATAACATACTCTCAGAGGCTCTTTGTAAGCCAGTAACACCACTGGTGTAAAACTGTAGTGTTGCTCGGCTCACCTTTGGAAGCAAGTGAAGTGGCACACTCAGATTCACGGGTCAGCTTCTTCCCAAGGGAACTTTCTCGGCTATAAATAGCCTGATGTTTATCAGAGCTACAGGTTACTCACTCAGTCTCACGCACACCCTACACATACTGTACACTACACTACACACACACACACTCCGTAGGCCTCTAAAAAGGCTCTCCTTAATATCTTTATTTGGACTAGGGCAAGAGTGTGTATATTACCTCCAGGTTGCTGCTGTCTGTTGGAGTGAATATTAAAACAGACCTCAGTGGGCAGTCTGTTTGGTGGTCTGTCTGGCTTGTCGGTCTGCAGTATACATTACGCTGACTGGACGTTTTCCAAATGTTTCCCTAACCACCTCTGTGTTGTGATCTCTTTCAGGCGCCACCAGAGACATTGGATCAGCTCTTACCAGGATGTGCATGCGCCATCGCAGCATCGAGGCCAAACTGCGCCATTTCACCAAGTAAGTCCCGCTCTCTTACGCAGGCATCCTCCTATAGGCCTAGCTCTGTCCCTGCCATCACTCCATTAGTGGGGATTGGTCCCAAGAACTGTCAATCACTGCTCTGTGTAAACCATATCTTTGACGATGGTAGCCAACAGTAATGAGTAGTAGCTGTCATCCCATCCATGTTCCTTGGCTGACCTTCTGATAGTCTGTGGTAAGCTTTGGACAAACTGTGACTGTTGATTTTGTCCAGAGGCTACAACAGTATTGACATGAGAATATGTGGTAGGCTTACATTTACATTTAGGTCATTTAGCAGACACTCTTATCCAGAGAGACTAACAGAGAGACTAACAGGACCAGAGAGACTAACAGGACCAATTAGGGTTGCTCAAGGGCACATCGGTTGGAGTGGTCATCCCCAAAGCCAACACCTCCTTTGGCCGCCTTTCCTTCCAGTTTTCTGCTGCCAGTGACTGGAACGAATTGCAAAAATCACTGAAGGTGGAGACTTACATTTCCCTCACTAACTTTAAACATCAGCTATCTGAGCAGCTAACTGATCGCTGCAGCTGTACATAGTCCATCTGTAAATAGCCCACCCAATCTACCTACCTCATCCCCATATTGTTTTTATTTACTTTGCTGCTCTTTTGCACACCAGTATCACTACTTACACACCATCTGCTCATCTATCACTCCAGTGTTAATCTGCTAAATTGTAATTACTTTGCTACTATGGCCTATTTATTACCATACCTCCTCATGCCATTTGCACACACTGTATATAGACTTTCTTTTTGTTCTCTATTGTGTTATTGACTGTACGCTTGCTTATTCCATGTAACTCTGTGTTGTTGTTTCTGTTGCACTGCTTTGCTTTATCTTGGCCAGGTCGCAGTTGTAAATGAGAACTTGTTCTCAACTAGTTTACCTGGTTAAATAAAGGTGAAATGAAAAAAATAGAAATCGCTAGATTTTTCACCTAGTCGGCTCTGTGATTTGAATCAGCGACCTTTCGGTTACTGGTCCAACACTCTTAACTGCTATGTTACGCCAGGACAGCGGAGTCAATCACCACCTTCCGGAGACACCTGAAACCCCACCTCTTTCAGGAATACCTAGGATAGGATAAAGTAATCCTTCTCACCCCCCCCCCCCCTTAAAAGATTTAGATGCACTATTGTAAAGTGGCTGTTCCACTGGATGTCTTAAGGTGAACGCACCAATTTGTAAGTCGCTCTGGATAAGAGCGTCTGCTAAATGACTTAAATGTAAAATGTAAATGTAAATGTTACCTGCTGCCCAGACTCTCTTCATGCTAGAAGAGTGAATTCACACGTGTCATCCTCCACTGAGTGAGGTACCAGTCATGGGTTTTCCATGTAAGTCTATCCCAGTGTTTGGGTCGGGTCCGTGGTAATGTGGAAATAGCAGGGCAGAATACTTGTGCATGTGGGATTTAGACACAAGATCACCTCAGACGGGTTATTCTACACATTATCTAGACTGGAACCTTCACCCCCTAAAATGTATGATGCCGACAGGAGACGGAGGGAGGAGAAAACCGAATGTGAGGACGAACACGCTCCATTTCCCCCTCCTCCGCTCCACTCCTCCATCTTCTCCCCCTCCCTCCCTCCCCTCTCCCCCGAATCCCAAGCACCTCATTATAGGACATCTGTAGACTATTCTCTCAGACACTTAGGCTAAATGAATGGCACCACCGGCAGCAGCCTACTCTGTTCTAGACCACACAGTAAACCTCAAAGAAAGGAATCCATTCTATTTAGTTTGTAGTCTCTAATGACTTTTCCAAATCAGAGGCTATTACCATGATGATGATAATGATGATGGTGGTGTCTGTGGTGATGAGCATGATGATGACCAAGATGATGATGATAATGATGATGGTAATGATGGTGTCTGTGATGATGATGATGATGGTGGTGTCTTGTTGGGGTGTTTACATTCCTTACAAAGCATTTCTGGGAACAAAAGTTTCCTCACCCTGTGGTGGCACATCAAAACCGATCTCCTAACCCGTTTACATTGCACCACACTATAAACAGGGATGAAGCACACATCAGCTCTGTGCTGTCAGTCTGTGAGTGGTCGCCTTGGGAGGCTGCAGTTTCCACACTCCACCATGGGACTCCCAGCTCGTCCTGTAGTGACGGCGGTGTGCAGATGTGCAACATACCACAAATAGTGAAGTGGGACGAACCACGAAGGAAAATGTATATAACCGCTTTCCCTTTCCAAAGATCTTATATCTTAGAGCTTATATTTTCCATGGTTCGTAAGAAAACATATCATTTTTAGAGTTCATCATGGCAAAGATCCACGTGTTCCATATGATGTATATGCATATGCATATAATAATAATATAATGCATATGATTCCAACTCATCCAGAACGCCGCAGCCCGTCTGGTGTTCAACCTTCCCAAGTTCTCTCACGTCACCCCGCTCCTCCGCTCTCTCCACTGGCTTCCAGTTGAAGCTCGCATCCGCTACAAGACCATGGTGCTTGCCTACGGAGCTGTGAGGGGAACGGCACCTCAGTACCTCCAGGCTCTGATCAGGCCCTACACCCAAACAAGGGCACTGCGTTCATCCACCTCTGGCCTGCTCGCCTCCCTACCACTGAGGAAGTACAGTTCCCGCGCAGCCCAGTCAAAACTGTTCGCTGCTCTGGCCCCCCAATGGTGGAACAAACTCCCTCACGACGCCAGGACAGCGGAGTCAATCACCACCTTCCGGAGACACCTGAAACCCCACCTCTTTCAGGAATACCTAGGATAGGATAAAGTAATCCTTCTCACCCCCCCCCCCCCCCCCTTAAAAGATTTAGATGCACTATTGTAAAGTGGCTGTTCCACTGGATGTCTTAAGGTGAACGCACCAATTTGTAAGTCGCTCTGGATAAGAGCGTCTGCTAAATGACTTAAATGTAAATGTAAATGTAAATGATGTGTACCAGATGAAGCCAAATTGTTACATTTAAATGGAAAAGAAAATCATTGTAGCCTCCCGAGTGACGCAGCGGTCTAAGGCACTGCATCACAGTGCCTGAGGCGTCACTACAGACCTGAGCTCGATCCCTGGCTGTGTCACAACCCGGCCGCGACCGGGAGTCCCATAGGGCGGCGCACAATTTTCCCAGCGTCGTCCGGGTTAGGGAGGGTTTGGCTGGGTGGGGCTTTACTTGGCTCATTGCGCTCTAGCGACTCCTTGTGATGGGCCGGGCGCCTGCAGGCTGACTGCGGTCATCAGTTGAACAGTGTTTCCTCCGACACATTGGTGCAGCTGGCTTCCTTGTTAAGCGGGCGGGTGTAAAGTCGCGCTGTTTGGCGTGTCATGTTTCGAACGACTCATGACTCCGCCCTTCACCTCTCCCGAGCCTGTTTGTCAGTTGCAGCGATGAGACAAGATCGTAATTGGATATCACGAAATTGGGGAGAAAAAGCAGGTTAAGTACAAACATTAATTTTTTTTTTTTTTAAAGTAAATCATTATTATAACCGTTAATTAACACACCCATTGTACCTCGCTCTTTCTCTTTCCCTCTGTCCTCCCAGTGCTCTGATGGAGAGCTTGATCACTCCTCTCCAGGACAGGATTGAGGATTGGAAGAAGACCGCCAACCAGCTGGACAAGGACCATGCCAAAGGTGAACAATAATAATAATGATAACAATGATACATGATAACAAACAATTGTCGTGCCAGAACGCTCACCACACATCGGCGAGCATGGTGGAGAGGTGAGGAGTGATATATGCCAAGTAGGAATGAGGGGGGATGACTAGGTGGCCATGATGAAAACATCATGATGGAGGTGAGACACACACAGGGTACCTCATATCATATTCCCCTCTGTCTCCTGGGCCAATATGGATGACGTTCTGTACCCGCTCTCTCCTCCAGAGTACAAGAGATCTCGCCATGAGATCAAGAAGAAGTCCTCAGACACCATGAAACTGCAAAAGAAGGCCCGGAAAGGTAGGCTGCTCCGCTTCTCTCTCACTCTCTCCGACTGATAGCTAGCATGGCTGAACACTCCTAAACTGCCATCTCCTGCTATCCAGTGCTCTGAAATCACAGCAGGTTTCACATTTTGTTTGGGCTGTATAACTATAGGTTAACCCGGACATTCTCTGTAATGTAACAGTCTCAGCTGTGTCTCCCCTTCAGCATGATTTTACAGTAGTAGTAGTAGTGCTGAAAATGTCAAGGTCAAATCTTCAAGGTGAGATCCTTTGCCAAGGCATTATAGCTGGTTGACGATTACAGTTTGGTCTTTAAAAGGGCCTCAAATCGCCTCAAATCACTCGAGTGAGGGGTGAAATGAGGGAAGCTGCAGTGAGGGAGAACATAGCTCCACTCCCTGTTAGTGAAGACTAAGGTTATAGAGCAACACTCTCCCCTGGTGGTCAGGATGATAATGACAGGCCTTCCCTCATTCGCGATGATGCAGTTCACTCTGATCCAGCAGCCAATAAATACCGTTGTCTATTTAAGGCTATTTCTAGACAGTTGCCAGGCAGATGCAATAACCTAAAATGATCAACTGAGGTGTCTTTCATCTTAAAACCGGTGGAACATTGATGTTTGGGTTGCTTTACCAGGCTGAATTGTTTTTGATTTTGGCAACAGTGATTTTGCTCTAACCGTGCGCACTTTGGCCGTGAACTGAGCTGTGACGGCTTCCTTGTACTAACCCTAACGATGAGCTCAACGATCTCTGCTCTCTCTCCTTTACCTCTGTCACCCCTCTGACCCCCTGTATGTCCCCCAAATCCTCCTCTCAACCCATCTTTGTTGTCCCTTCCTCGTTCTATTTTTCTCTCCCTCCTCTCTCCCTCTCTCTTTCTCGCTCTCTCTCTGTCTGCGGTTGATTTCCCTTCTGTAGAAATCCAGGGTAAGTATGTGGTTCTCGTCCCACAACACTGCTATGCTATGCTACAGATCTTCTTCTTGACATGTATTCTGTCTAGAGGGGTTTTCCCATGCCCCCAAAAAATACAATTGGGAGATAGTGAAAAGCTAAGTGATTTACATCACTGTAATACATTTGGCCTGACTCACTCATCTTCAGCTAGTTAGGCCTAGTAGCTGTAACCTTTAAAAGTCTGTCTACTTTCTGAGGCCTCTGGGAATGCTGTCCTGTGACCTTTGTGACTCCTGCATGACTTGTTGTTCTAAAGCTCTTTCTGCTCACAGCGCTGGTTGCTGTTGACTAAGGTTCCCCTCTATCTTCTCTATCATGGCCGTCTCTGATACTACTCCCTGCTGCATGACTTAACAAGACATTACAAGACAAGACATTTTCCATGATTACTTCTGTAGATGTCAGTCTGTTTAGTGTCTGTATGCATTTATGTTTAGCTCATGTAGATACAGTACCAGTGTAGAGTTTGTAGATCATTCTGTCCTGTGTCCATGGTGTCTGTCATTGGCTTGGGGGACTGAGAAGGGAGGGATGAGAGTGGAGAGATTTATCCCTTCAAGCCCAGACACACCATACAGTTCTAATCATTTCTTTCTCTCCTCCTCTCTCTTTTATGTCACACTTTGGTTTTTCCTTGTGACCTCTCTGTTACCCTCTTCTCCTCCTTTTGTCCTCCCTTATCCCGCTACCTGCATTCTCTCTACATACCCAATCCCCCACTCCCTGAATACTATGCCCCTGCCCTCTGTTTCCCTTTCCCTGCTCCTTGTCCCTGTCCCCTGTGCTCTTCCTCCTGGCTCAACAGGCCGAGGGGACCTGCAGCCCCAGCTGGATAGTGCCATGCATGATGTGAATGACATGTACCTGCTGATGGAGGAGACAGAGAAGCAGGCGGTGCGCAGAGCTCTGGTGGAGGAGAGGGGACGCTTCTGCACCTTCATCGGCTTCCTGCAGCCTGTAGTGGTAAGACGGGGGGGGGCAGGAGCTGTATGGGGAGGGGGAACACCAGGGAGCTGGGGTGAGACATGGGGCCAATCCCTAATCGTCCCTTAAGCCCTACGCTTTATGCACTTGTGGTGATCTGAGAGGATTTGATTGGTATAAGCAATATGGTAAAACTTCCAGTCAATAAGCCACCAGCTAAAATATGTTGACATTGCCCTCTAGTGTTGAGTCAAAGCTGAACAGTTGCAGTCATTCACATAAGGCCAGTGCTATTGCCATATATAATAACACTGACTGAAATGAGTCTCGTTGTTTTGACCAGAATGGAGAGATTGCCATGCTGGGAGAGATCACTCACCTTCAGGCCATTATTGATGACCTCACTGTGCTGACCACTGATCCCCACAAACTGCCCCCCGCCAGCGAGCAGGTACCAACACTCTCTTCTAATATATTTGTATTATTTTTAGCCTAGTATTTTAGTATAATGCTCCATATCTCAGTCCCACCGTCTAGACAGAGGTCATTAGATGCTAGATGGAACAGTGCTTGTGTGATAGAGTGAAATGTGCCATAACAAGAATAGCATCATAATGTGCACCAGCAAGCAATATGCTATTCATTTATCCGAATGTGATAATATGACCAGTGTGCTCTATTGATGTCTGTTTGTTAGATTAGTAATGCGTAGGAGTTCCTATAAGGGAAGCATGCAGTTTACCAGCTCGCTCATTACAACTGAAGCTAATGCTACACGTCCATGTGAATCATTCTCATATTCCCCCCCTTTCAGGCAAAAAAAGCGTAACTGAATTGTTTCCAGCAGCACAGTTACAGTCACCAACTCTCTGGTTAACACGAAAACTGCCTAACCAGCTCTGCTAGGGCGAGTAAAATGGTCATAGGGGTCTCGTTTATGTCTGGAAGTAGCTAGAAAGCTAGCCAATATTAGCTTGGGTGCTTGACTGCTGTTGTAAGGCCAGAACGCTCAAATCAACCCTACTCCTCGGCCCGAACGTCCAGTGTGCGCTCCGAGAGCGAAGCGGTCTGAATTTACACACTGACAATCTGACAACGCTCTGAATTTATGAGTGTCACGTTGTACAGCGCCATATTTTCTGCTCCATCCTAACGGAAACCCAGAGGGTTTTTCGTTTTCATGGAATAGAAACACCATAATATGAATCAAATGAATTAACTTCTTCCGCTAGCGTCCCACCTCGACAACTTCCGGTGAAATTGCAGAGAACCAAATTCAAATGACAGAAATCGTAATATTACACAGTCATGAAAATACAAGTGTCATACATAATTTAAAAGCTAAACTAATCCAGCCACTTTGTCAAATTTCTAAAAGGCTTTACGGCGAAAGCACACCATGCGATTATCTAAGGACAGCGCCCCGCATTACATACATTTTCCAACCAAGCAGAGGTGTCAGGAAAGTCAGAAATAGCGATAAAATAAATCACTTACCTTTGAAGATCTTCATCTGGCAGCAATCACAAGGATCCCAGCTACATAACAAATGGTCCTTTTGTTCGATAAAGTCCTTCTTTATATCCCAAAAAAGTCAGTTTCATTGGCGAGCTTGACTCAGTAATCCACCGGTTTCCCTCGTTCAAAATGCATACAAATGAATACCGTAAATTACCAATAATCTTCTTCCAAACATATCAAACAACATTCCTAATCAATCCTCAGGTACCCTAACATGTAAATAAACTATCAAATGTAAGACGGAGAATACCGGAGACCATTACCGGAGATAAATAAGGAAGTGCACGCCCTCACTGGAAAGCGCAACAAACACTACAGCCAAAATGGGAGCCACTTTGAAAAACGACAAATCCGAGCTCATTTTTCAAAAAACAAGCCTGAAACTCTTTCTAAAGACTGCTGACATCTAGGAACTGCAATCTGGGAGGTCTTCCTTTTATATTCCCATTCCCAGCCATTGGAATAAGTGGGTTTTCACCTGCCATATCAGTTCTGTTATACTCACAGACATTATTTTAACAGTTTTGGAAACTATCTAATACTACCAATTATATGCATATCCTAGCTTCTGGCAGTAAACAGGCAGTTTACTTTGGGCACCTCATTCATCCAAACTTCCGAAATACTGCCCCCTAGCCCGAAGAAGTCAATCAAGTACCAGTCAAAAGTTTGGACACAGCTACTCATTCCAGGATTTGTCTATATTTAGACTATTTTCTACATTGTAGAATAATAGTGAATCAATCCAATTTTAATCAAATGTATTTATAAAGCCCTTCTTACATCAGCTGATGTCACAAAGTGCTGTACAGAAACCCAGCCTAAAACCCCAAACAGCAAGCAATGCAGGTGTAGAAGCACGGTGGCTAGGAAAAACTCCCTTGAAAGGCCAGAACCTAGGAAGAAACCTAGAAAGGAACCAGGTTATGAAGGGTGGCCAGTCCTCTTCTGGCTGTGCCGGGTGGAGATTATAACAGAACATGACCAAGATGTTCAAATGTTCATAGATGACCAGCAGGGTCAAATAATAATAATCACAGTGGTTGTAGAGTGTGCAACAGGTCAGCACCTCAGGAATAAATGTCAGTTGGCTTTTCATAGCCGATTGAGATTATCTCTACCACTCCTGCTGTCTCTAGAGAGTTGAAAACAGCAGGTCTGGGACAGTAGTACGTCCGGTGAACAGGTCAGAGTTCCATAGCCGCAGGCAGAACAGTTGAAACTGGAGCACCAGCATGACCAGGTGGACTGGGGACAGCAATGAGTCATCATGCCAGGTAGTCCTGAGGCATATGTCCTAGGGCTCAGGTCCTCCGAGAGAGAGAAAGAAAGAAAGAAAGAAAGAAAGAAAGAAAGAAAGAAAGAAAGAAAGAAAGAAAGAAAGAAAGAAAGAGGGAATTAGAGAGAGAATACTTCAATTCACACAGGACACCGGATAAGACAGGCGGTATACTCCAGATATAACAGACTGACCCTAGCCCCCGACACAAACTATTGCAGCATAAATACTGGAGGCTGAGACAGGAGAGGTCGGGAGACATTGTGGCCCTGTCCGACGATACCCTCGGACAGGGCCAAGCAGGCAGGATATAACCCCACCTACTCTGCCAAAGCACAGCCCCCACACCACTATAGGGATATCTCCAACCACCAACTTACCATCCTGAGACAAGGCCGAGTATAGCCCACAAAGATCTCCCCCACGGCACAACTCAGGGGGTGCAGCCAACCCGGACAGAAAGATCACGTCAGTGACTCAACCCACTCAAGTGACGCACCCCTCCTAGGGATGGAATGGAAGAGCACCAGTAAGCCAGTGACTCAGCCCCTGTAATAGGGTTTGAGGCAGAGAATCCCAGTGGAGAGAGGGGAACCGGCCAGCCAGAGACAGCAAGAGCGGTTCGTTGATCCAGTGCCTTTCTGTTAACCTTCACACTCCTGGGCCAGACTACACTCAATCATAGGACCTACTGAAGAGATGAGTCTTCGATAAAGACTTAAAGGTTGAGACTGAGTCTGCGACTCTCACATGGATAGGCAGACCATTCCATTAAAATGGAGCTCTATAGGAGAAAGCTCTGCCTCCAGCTGTTTGCTTAGGATTTCTATGGACAATAAGGAGGCCTGCGTCTTGTGACCGTAGCGTACGTGTAGGTATGTACGGCAGGACCAAATCGGAAAGATAGGTAGGAGCAAGCCCATGTAATGCTTTGTAGGTTAGCAGTAAAACCTTGAATCAGCCCTTGTGAAGACATCACAACTATGAAATAACACATATGGATTCAGTTAAGAACTCATTCTTATTTACAAGGACAGCCTACCGTCTCCCACGTGCCTGCAATATGGAAGACTATCAAATGCTTCTCAAAGTTGCCCTCTGGTGGTGAAACTAGCAATAACTTGCATTAACAGAAAGAAAAAAATGGCTGACAAATAGATAAAGTGCCACAGAATGCTGCGTTATCCATCAAGGTGTGCCGCAGTATGACGCAACTTTTAAAGGATGAACCACTGTATAACACTTATATGGTGCCAATTGGATTGACTCTCTCTCTCTCTCTCTCCCAGGTGATCAAAGACCTGAAGGGTTCAGACTACAGCTGGTCCTACCAGACCCCTCCCTCCTCCCCCAGCAGTTCTGGCTCCAGGAAGAGCAGCATGTGCAGGTACGGACCGGAGGGAGACAGGACACATGGACTAGAAATACAGACATTTGTATTGACATGGATTCATTTGATTTGACCAACGAAGGGGGATTCTTTGTTTTTGTTCTGAGCCTAGGTGTGTGGATGACGTGTTGTAGGCTATGCGAGTGTGAACATGCAGTATGTCTGACAATGAAAGTGACAGAGAAAGTGTGTCAGTGAGAGGTGCCGTTCAGATAAGTGTCGTATCTTAGGGGGAAAAAAGGCGCCCCTGCATGTCTGCGCACGTCTGTCTGCTGAGCGTCTGTCTGCTGGTCCATATGTCTGTTACGTCATCTGTCCTCGCAGAGTTTAATCACAAATGGCACCATATGACATGCAACACTCAGAGCACTAAACATTTTTTCCCCCGTATTTTTTCACTTAGTGGTGAAAATTCCAACTTTATTTCAACTTAAAACAGACTTGTTTGATGATAACAAATAGCACATGACATGTATATTACAATGTTGTGGAGTGTTTTTCAAAATAATCCCTGTTTCCATGTGTGATGAAGTAGGACACTTGTTAGGTCTGAAGTGGTGTCCTCTGTTCTGAACAAGTATCTCTCAGGCTTGTCACGGCAGTGCTCTGATGTGGTGACATGGTCTATGAGTCTGTGTGTTTATGTGTGCGTGTCGCTTGTGTCACTGTCTGGGAGGCCATGTCTTTGGGCATGCCAGCTACCCTACCCTGTACCCTGTGTGTCTAATCTACCCATGCTTGGTTCTCACATGTCCTCACACTCTCTTAACTTGTCTTTTCCATGTTTCCTCTTCCTCTCCCTCCCCAACCCTCTACCTCTGACCCCCCTCCACACTCCACATGTCTATCCCCATCCCTGTATGTGTGTGCATGTCTTCTGTATTTGCACGGCCTCTTTCTCTTCCTGTGTGTTTGGCTTCTCTACTCTCTGTGCCTCTTTCCCTCCTATTCTGGTTGGGTTCCCTTATTTCACTGCTGCTGCTCTACTTTCAACTCCAACTTGGAAATGTCCTCATCTTAACCTCTGCCCATCATATAAACTACCTGTCTCTTATATGAACTCTACCCATCATATAAACTACCTGTCTCTTATATGAACTCTACCCATCATATAAACTACCTGTCTCTCTTATATGAACTCTAACCATCATATAAACTACCCGTCTCTCTCATATGAACTCTACCCATCATATAAACTACCCATCATATAAACTACCCGTCTCTCATATGAACTCTACCCATCATATAAACTACCTGTCTCTCTTATATGAACTCTACCCATCATATAAACTACCTGTCTCTCATATGAACTCTACCCATCATATAAACTACCTGTCTCTCTTATATGAACTCTACCCATCATATAAACTACCCGTCTCTCTCATATGAACTTTACCCATCATATAAACTACCCATCATATAAACTACCAATCTCTCTTATATGAACTCTACCCATCATATAAACTACCCGTCTCTCTCATATGAACTCTACCCATCATATAAACTACCCGTCTCTCTCATATGAACTTTACCCATCATATAAACTACCCATCATATAAACTACCCGTCTCTCATATGAACTCTACCCATCATATAAACTACCTGTCTCTCTCATATGAACTCTACCCATCATATAAACTACCCGTCTCTCTCATATGAACTCTACCCATCATATAAACTACCCGTCTCTCTCATATGAACTCTACCCATCATATAAACTACCTGTCTCTCTCATATGAACTCTACCCATCATATAAACTACCTGTCTCTCTCATATGAACTCTACCCATCATATAAACTACCCGTCTGTCTTATATGAACTCTACCCATCATATACACTACCTGTCTCTCTCATATGAACTCTACCCATCATATACACTACCCGTCTCTCTCATATGAACTCTACCCATCATATAAACTACCCGTCTCTCTCATATGAACTCTACCCATCATATAAACTACCCGTCTCTCTCATATAAACTCTACCCATCATATAAATTACCTGTCTCTCTTACATGAATTCTACCCATCATATAAACTACCCGTCTCTCTCATATGAACTCTACCCATCATATAAACTACCTGTCTCTCTTACATGAATTCTACCCATCATATAAACTACCCGTCTCTCTCATATGAACTCTACCCATCATATAAACTACCTGTCTCTCTTACATGAATTCTACTCATCATATAAACTACCCGTCTCTCATATGAACTCTACCCATCATATAAACTACCCGTCTCTCTCATATGAACTCTACCCATCATATAAACTACCTGTCTCTCTTACATGAATTCTACCCATCATATAAACTACCCGTCTCTCTCATATGAACTCTACCCATCATATAAACTACCTGTCTCTCTTACATGAATTCTACCCATCATATAAACTACCCGTCTCTCTCATATGAACTCTACCCATCATATAAACTTACCTGTCTCTCTTACATGAATTCTACCCATCATATAAACTACCCGTCCCTCTCATATGAACTCTACCCATCATATAAACTACCCGTCTCTCTCATATGAACTCTACCCATCATATAAACTACTCGTCTCTCTCATATGAACTCTACCCATCATATAAACTACCTGTCTCTCTCATATGAACTCTACCCATCATATAAACTACCCGTCTCTCTCATATGAACTCTACCCATCATATAAACTACCTGTCTCTCTCATATGAACTCTACCCATCATATAAACTACCTGTCTCTCTCATATGAACTCTACCCATCATATAAACTACCCGTCTCTCTCATATGAACTCTACCCATCATATAAACTACCCGTCTCTCTCATATGAACTCTGCCCATCATATAAACTACCCATATTATAAACTACCCGTCTTTCTCATATGAACTCTACCCATCATATAAACTACCCGTCTCTCTCATATGAACTCTGCCCATCATATAAACTACCCATCATATAAACTACCCGTCTCTCTCATATGAACTCTACCCATCATATAAACTACCTGTCTCTCTCATATGAACTCTACCCATCATATACACTACCTGTCTCCCTCATATGAACTCTGCCCATCATATACACTACCTGTCTCTCTCATATGAACTCTACCCATCATATAAACTACCTGTCTCTCTCATATGAACTCTGCCCATCATATAAACTACCTGTCTCTCTCATATGAACTCTACCCATCATATACACTACCTGTCTCTCTCATATGAACTCTGCCCATCATATACACTACCTGTCTCTCTCATATGAACTCTACCCATCATATAAACTACCCGTCTGTCTTATATGTACTCTGCCCATCATATAAACTACCCATCATATAAACTACCCGTCTCTCTCATATGAACTCTGCCCATCATATAAACTACCCATCATATAAACTACCCGTCTCTCTCATATGAACTCTACCCATCATATAAACTACCCGTCTCTCTCATATGAACTCTACCCATCATATAAACTACCCATCATATAAACTACCCGTCTCTCTCATATGAACTCTACCCATCATATACACTACCTGTCTCTCTCATATGAACTCTACCCATCATATAAACTACCTGTCTCTCTCATATGAACTCTACCCATCATATACACTACCTGTCTCTCTCATATGAACTCTACCCATCATATACACTACCTGTCTCTCTCATATGAACTCTACCCATCATATACACTACCTGTCTCTCTCATATGAACTCTGCCCATCGCTTGCTCTGCTCCTCTGGCCCATTCTTCACTGTACCTCGCTACCCTTTTTAATTTCAATTCATCACTCTCTCCCATATCCATTACTACACGTCCTCATTCAATCTCACACCTTCTCCACCTCTTGCTTCATAAATGTGGTTTATATGATATCACCTTCCCTTAAATAATTCCCTTCACCCTGCCTGACCCTCTTCCCTGCCCCCTCACCACCCTGTAACCCTGGCCCCACCCCACTGCAGCAGTGTGAACAGCGCCCACAGTAGCGCCTCCCGCTCCTCCGGAGGCTCTCAGACTCACTCACCCAGTTCGTCCTATCGCTACCGCAGCCTGGCCCACCCGCCACCGGGGAACGCTCACCGCCTCAGCAGCGTCTCTTCCCACGACTCAGGCTTCATATCGCAGGACGCCAACGTCTACTCCAAGCCTCCCTCGCCCATGCCCTCTGACATCACCAGCCAGGTATGACTCCCGTCACAGATGTCGCTGCAGTGCTGAACCGTAGTTCCGCCTCCTCCTCGGTATTATTTCCTCTACTCTTCTGCCCGACGTCTCTTGGTTTTGCGTTCATTCCATCTCTTTTTTTGACCTCTATTTCCCACTGCAGAAGTCGTCAAGCTCTGCATCCTCAGAGGCATCCGAGACCTGCCAGTCAGTCAGTGAGTGCAGCTCTCCCACAACGGTAAGTACAACAGTGACCTCGCACTCCTGTCCTATCGTGTGCAAACATATTGGAATATATGATCCGCATAGCCATGCTCGTTTTAGTCATCTGTGTATTGCATACTGTAATGTCGTGCTGTATATGTGTATGAGAGAAGCTGGTAAAACTGACCGGCAGGATGGTCACCCTAAGTATGTGTTCTTCATCAGCCCAGGTCAACCTGTGGTCACATGCTCTGTCACCGCTGATCTCTGGTCTTTGCCCTCTTTTCTTCTGCTACTCATACCGTTTGTGTATGCGTGTGTTTTGGAGTGCACATGCACATACTTTTTGTGCATGTACAGTATGTCTCTGTGACCCAGAGGTCACATCACAAAGGCTCCTCCCATAAGCCTTTGGCGTTGATGGACGCTCTGACGATCACGGTCTTGTCTCTCCGTTCCGCAGTTTGGCTCGTCCTTCGCTACCTTCCGCCCTGCTCTCTCTCACACTGGCTCCATCAGGCCTCTCTCTGTCATACTTCCTGCGTCCCCACCCTATAACTACTCCCCTGGATCCAACACTACCTCTCCCACATCAAAGGTTCCTTGCTGGAAGGTTTGTTTTCATCTGTACACTTTTCTTTGCCGTTTTTTGGTTAGTTTTTTGTTTTTCTATTTTAATTTGTGCTTCTTGAGTTAACGCTTATTCACCAGGTTTTTCTTTTCATTTCACCATCTGCTTAACTCATTCATGACTTCGTTACTTTGCTCCATAACCTGTGTGCCTTTTCTGTTGTAGTTGGCCATCAGTCTCACCCCCCTGGTTTCAAATCTCCTGTGTGGTGATTTGCTAAACTGAGCAGGCCATGGGTGCCACCCATTTCACCTTTCGAAGTCTCACAAACTCAAAAGGCTTCAAACCAATAAACCCACTCATCAATTTGACCCAATACCAAACACTCACACACGATGAGGAATCCCCCCCCGAACTACCCCCACACTGTACCCAGATGAAAGGCGTCAAACTGCTGGATAGTGGACGGGTCTCTCTCAATGGAGAGTTCGCTCTGTTGCTTTTCACTGCTTCTTATTAATCACACCCACCTCTTCAGGATTGGTCCAAGGCAGGTTCTTATGAGCAGCCATTGGCTGCCACGCTTCAGCGGAGAAAGGAGCCCCTGGATAGGCTGAAGGAGAGCGAGGCATCCCCGGGCTCCCAGGGATATGCTGGTGCTCACCCAGACGATGTCCAGAGGTCCCGAATGACCCCCGCCACCATCGCTGCCAAGGTAACAGAGAAAATGCAGATTTACCTCGCAATGGTGTGAATACAAGACACTGCTATAACACAACTGTTGGATTTTAACCCCGGATTGGAGTTTGGTGGTTATAGTCTGTCCATTGTGATTGGTAGTGGTCCTGTGCTCCTACCATGTGATATGTGTTTGCTAAGGCTATTGACTGCGATACGGTTAGATCCTTAGTCATCATCCTTATCATGTGTTAGTCCACTAGTCCCGTGTAGCTCTGTTGGTAGAGCATTCGATTCCCACGGTGGGACCAGTACGAAAAAAAATATGAAAATGTATACACTCACTACTGTAAGTCGCATTGGATAAGAATGTCTGCTTAATGACTAAAAACAAGGTGTTGTCGCTTCCTCCCAGCACGGCGAAGAGGTGTCTCCAGCAGCCAGTGACCTGGCCATGGTCCTGACCCGTGGTCTCAGCATGGAGCAGCAGAAGAGCAACAGGGACTCCTTGCAGTACTCTAGTGGCTACAGCACCCAGACCACCACGCCCTCCTGCTCCGAGGACACTATCCCCTCTCAGGGTACCACTCTGACAAGTACACTCGTAGAGTAAACACCTATACATACAGAAGTCCACCTCACGTACATTAACCAACAGAGAATGCACTCGCTGTCCTCTCTCAAGGAAACCGTCCCCAACAGCATAATACATGCAATACTCATCCTCTGAATAACACACCACACCCCTCTATCTCTCTCCCTTTCCCCCAGGGTCGGATTATGACTGCTACTCTGTGAATGGAGATGCTGAAGGTGAGGCGTCAACTGACTTTGACAAGTCCTCCACCATCCCCCGCCACAGCAACATCGGCCAGAACTACCGACGCATGATCCAGACCAAGAGGCCGGCCAGCACCGCTGGTCTGCCAAGTGGGGCCCAGGGCGGAGTGCTTGGAGGGGGAGGGGGCATTGGGACCCCTGGGACTGCCACCATCCGCCGAACCCCATCCACCAAGCCGGGTGTGAGGCGCACCCTGTCCAACGCGGGCCCCATCCCCATCCGCCCGCCCATAGTGCCAGTGAAGACACCCACGGTGCCTGATGCTCCTGGGGGGTACCCCGGGCCTCCGGTACGTGTGGGCAGTGAGGAGTGTGTGTTCTACGTGGCGGATGACTCCTCCCCCAACGCTTTGGAGTATGTGAAGGCCTCTCCCAAGCGTCTGAGCCTGCCCAACACAGCGTGGGGGTCTGGGGGAGCGATGGAGATGAGTGTGTATGTCCAGCACGGCTCTGAGGAGGACCAGATGATAGCCGCTAACCGCCACAGCCTGGTGGAGAAGATAGGAGAGCTGGTGGCCAGTGCCCATGCCCTTGGGGAGGGACAGTTCCCCTTCCCCAACCTCCCTGATGACCCACCGCCTGGCCCGGCCCCCCAGCACGACCCCCAGGCCCCCGGGTCAGGCACCGACGTGCTGGTGTCCATCCGCAGGGGCGTGCGGCTCCGCAAGACCATCTCCAACGACAGGTCAGCGCCCAGGATTTTGTGATGGCGCACAACGGAGCGGAGGGAGCGCAGCCTGCACCCACCGAGGTGCCCCAACCACTACATACAGTACTGACTCTGTAGTAAAGAAGTAAATATGACAACAGAAGATTACAAAAAAAAAAAGTTGAATTAGAAGTAAATGATAAATAACAATAATAATGCTGATAATGAAAAAGTAAATAATGAATAATAATGACAGGCTCTGGCCACTATAACTCTATCGTGTCTGGGCGCATGTTTGTTTAATTAGCCCCACCATCACCACGGGATCCTCAGACTGTATATAGAGACGCTGTCTGGACTGGACTGACTGCTGTGAGAGAGAGGGACTGTTTATAGGGACCTGGACTTCCAGCCACCCTCTCCACCTCCTCCCACATCCCCCCACTCCTCACCCAACCTCTTACACCCCCCCCCCCCATTCTAGAGTAAAGCAGAGGGAAGCAGGTGGCAGAGAGACAGGTGAAAAGTGGGGTAAATGGGGCTCCATCGCTCCCTCTCACTTTGGCTCAGGTCACAAGGCTCTGACGACACACTGTTAGCTTTAAACCATGGCCAACAGTGTGCGCGTGTGCGCGTGTGTGCGTGTAAGAGGTGGGCAGAGTTCTGCTGCAGGTCAGCTGGTTGTATTTGAGAGTGGGGCTTCTCTCCTCTGTGTCGTTTTGTTGTTACCCTCACACTGGGCACACACTGGCTAAATCAACGTTGTTTCCACGTAATTTGAATGAAATTACATTGCACCAACGTGGAACAGACGTTGAATTGACGTCTGTGCCCAGTGGACTGTTTTTATTGCGACATTTGATTTCCTGTTACCACTGTATGAGAAACGACAAAATGAAGCCAGGCGTATATATTTTCTAAATCCAGAGACAACATGTGAATAGGAAATGGAGCAATAAATGCGTTTTATTTTCTGCTTGCGGAGTGGAGGAGAAACAGAAGCTGTTATCGTAGGTTTGGGTTCTCTTTTTTAACTTTCAGGCAATCATCAGGCATGCTCAAGTACACATGACAGTTGCTGTCTAACTTTGGCCCTGGACTTTTCTCACGTCCTTGCCTGATGTGTTAAAAAAAACAAAAAAAAAACATGGAAAACTGAAGCACTTTGAAGGTTAATTTCTAGTGTGACCACTAGGGGTCAGTGTGGTCACACTCTGTGATGAGACGAGGGTGCTGGGGGAGTGAGACAGTGGGTTGCCATGCGGTGTGCTGAATGCGTGCCACGGACCAGTGAGCGACGCAGTTCAATTGGGGAGAGAAAAGGATGATCGAAAAAGGAAGTGATTAAGAAAGGTGGGAAATGGGAACGGAAGGATACTGGATTGGGGGAATGGTTATGTACAATGGGTCCGTGCTGAAAAATGTTGAATTCCAAAAACTGATTTATAATGTAGATCAAAACATATATGTAAAGAGGGGGATGGTAAGCTGCTGTACTTGTCATCACATGTTGTGAGTCTCAAACATGAGATCCATAGCTAATTTGAACCTTGTGCAGCCTTACGCGGGAGCTGGCTTTGCTAAGGACATTCGAATGAAAGAGTGACTATAGCCAGGGAGAAACAGTGAGGATGATGTAAGGGGTTGCCAGATTGGGAGGAAGAAGGGGAGTATTTATGTTTACAGAGTTAGCTGGAAGAGAGTTGATGCAGCGGAGAGAGATGGAATGAGTATTTCACTGCCTGTTCATACAGTAAGCTCGAGTTAAGAGTCAGACGCACAGGAGGAAGTCAAGACTAGAAACTGTATGAAAATAGAGTAACCTTTTCATAAAATTATGTTGCCATATTTTTTTGCAATAACGTTATGCTGTAGTCTTGCTTTTATCAATAAAAAAATCAATAATAATAATCTCCAGAGAACAGTATATCACAGTGACATAGGTTCTGAGCAGACAGAGAGAGCATTATTCTGACCGTTGTACTGTAGGGTAGTGATGAACTTCATGGGTTAGTCCAATGCTCCCTAGCAGTGACTGTGGATGTCCTCCCCTTGACAACAATGGCCATTACAAAATGTATCTAAATGCTTTAATGATTTATTTTGCCTAAATAGAGCACTGTTTTAGAAATGCCTGTGGCTGTTGTAAAGCGAGAATCTGCTTTGAGAAGGTGAGAGAAACACCTGCTATCGCTCATCTGCCGGAGAGAACTTTTCTCATGAACTCAGAAATAGTAGTTCAGTGAGGGGCTGAAGAGGGTACGTGTGTGTGGGAGTAGGTGAGTGTTTGTGTGACACGGCAGGGTGGGGTGGGGCGGAGGAAGGGGAGGGACCAGCAGTGTGGGTGGAGGTGGCCAGCAGCCCAGGGTGGAAGTGACCTCCCCTGCCACAGTGCATTCTGGACCAGAGGATGCTCATCCAGAGAATTTCTGCAAAGCACAGGTCATAACGATGTATATGTGTATATATACATGCATATACTGTATAAGAAGGTGAACACTTAATTGTGCAAGTCAAATCGCTAGAATTTTTAAAAAGGAGTTTAACTCAACATTATTTCGCATTACTGAATTAAAAAAGGCAAATGTCAAATGTACAGTGTATGACAGCAATATGGGAGTGTGTTTATTAGCCAATTTAACAATACAACTTCTTATCTAACAAAAAGGTAAACATGTTTACTGTCTTTTTAAAATGTGCAGATGTAACTCTGGCAATTATTCTGTTCCAATTTCTTGTCATGCTCGGATTACTCTGCTTCATTCTGATTGTGTGCGATGCTCCTTACCGTTCCCGAGACCCCAACTATGTAACCGTCACTTCTATCGGAGCATTAGAGAGAGAGAGAAAGACAGGATGTGACACAGAGACAAGACAGGGTGAGTGAGACAGGGCTGTTGGCGAGTGTGTGTTAGGCTGAGACTGAGAGGACCCCTACAGGGAAAACTACAGGGATGTCAGTCTCAGTTGTGTCTCTCTGTCTGGGATGAGGTGACACTCTCCCAAGACCCCATGGTGGATGACTAGCAGTCACCTCACTCCCTCACACTCCCACAGCTGGGCTGTCTCTGGGTCCAGACTCTCTTTCCCTCTTTCCTCACTATCACTTGGTTCTCGCCATCCTCCCGCTGGGCACAGACGTCAGTCTAGTTTTGATTTACATTTGGTTGGGTTGTCATCTAACAAGAATTCAATATGAAATCCCCCCCCACCCAAAATATTGCAATGTCATTGGATTAGGGTTGAAAGTTGGGTGAAAACAAGACGGAAGGCACTTGCGTTGATGACTTCTTGCAGATTCAATTAGTTTTCCGCGTCGATTAAACGTCATCACTTAGATTGAAATGGGTTGAAATGACGTGGAAACAACGTTGATTCAACTAGATTTTGCCCAGTGGGCTACCCCCACTTATACTCAATGAATGAACTTGTTGCTTTTAAACCTCTTATCCACCCATCCACCACAACCCCAACTCCAACTAACAACTCACTCCATAGGCTGCCTCAGCATCAGCTCTTAAACCAGAGCCAAATCCAAACCCCCCAGTGGGACTTTGACTGAAGCACTTACCCACTGGGTGCTAATGCAAGGACAGGGAATAACCATGTGGTCACAATTAAAAGCTAGCTTCACATTTGAAAGAACAACACTTCCTTGAGAACAAGATGTGATGTCTCATGCTGGCTGGATTATAGCTCATGAAATCATTTTAATTAAGCCTTAACTTCACTCTAAGTGAGTGTTAATTTGCGATAAGTGCCCATTTGACTTATGTCGCTCTCAAACCGGGAGAGTTGTTGTTTTTTGTCTGTGTATCCTGTGGTGCTAGCCACGGCTGGCGTGTCCATGGCGTTAGTGCTGTCGTTGTGGGGAATGGAGCAAACGGGTTAATGGGAGTGTTTAGGCGTAATATGCTCTTCTCTTCATATTGAGAGAAGGTGACACAGTGCTGTCTAGAGATGTATTTGTCGCTTCTTTGTCTCTGCCGGAGAGCCTCGGTCGCAAATTCCACTTATTTAAATAGCCTTTTGAATACACTTACATGGATCTCTTTCACAATCTCAATAGAGGAAATGTGCTTTCATTGCCTTTTGAGTTTCACTGTGTGCGATTTAATACCTTTCCCCCCCGCTAAGCTATGTAGAAATAACAATGGAAGTCATTCATAATGTAGGATACAGGATATGTAACAGGAGTCTATGGGTCTCATTGGTCTCCCATGATGCCTTGCCTAACACCCTTAGTCCTGGATAAGAGCTTGGTTAATCAGCCTTATTACTGTTAAGAACGTTTAGAAAGAGTGCATGACTGTCAGGAAAACCTCTGGACTATAGTCATTCTGGCCAACATAGACCGTAACACTGTATGCCTTTATAGTTTTTAGGCTGGTGTTAATGTGCCACCAGTAGACACATAGCCGCACTGTGACCTTGCAAATCGCTTTGCGCCGTTATAAGGTGGCCAAACAGCCCGAAGCCCTTTTCCTTTAATTAGCTTATAATTAACTATGTTCAAGCATATGTGAGGGCAGAGACGGAGTCAGGCTGGGCAGCTATGGGGTGTAGGTCCTGTATGGAGATTATACTGTACGTGGTCTAGGAGTAGTTTGTTTACATGGTCTACAGGCGTTGCGTCGGTGTGTCTTCGTGCTCGTGAAGTCTGCCCTGGCGTAGGTTGAGGATCTCTGACACTGATGGAGAAACAGAGACTCTCGACACAAGGTGGCTTCACGCCCACTCTCCCACCCACACACAGCCTGTCCCCGTCTATTTAAAAAGGCCAATAAAGTCACCCCACAACGATGTCACCATCCGTTAACTCAACGCTGTCAGCTCCTGAGATGTAGTCAGGCAGGGAGGAGGTGACTTCCAGGTGCCATGGTAACAGACCTGAATTTCTTATCACTTGTGGATTCTCTGTGGTTTCTTCTCTCTTTTCCCCTTCCTCTTCCCAAAGCCCAATCCAATATGAAAGCTAAACCACTGCGTCTATGAACTTGACCGTCGCCACCGTTTTGAACGAAGTCCTTATTTTCATTACAGTATTGTGAAGAGATATGATGTGTGCATATGTTTTTGTACAAAAAAAAACCCTCCCTCCAACGGAGTCACGTAACGCTACAGGTGCTGTTGTCTGTCTTCTACTTTCTCTCCTTCTCTTCTTCTTTAATTTATTGTGCCCTTTTTTTCCAAGGCTGTTTTGCCTCTGTTGCTGATGACAAGTTGTTCTTTTTGTAATATTAATCCTTTTCATTTTTGTTAACTTTAGTCACTGCTAATGTAACAAAACGCACTGTGATGATTCCAGTATTAATAAAAGTTGTACTTAAACTGTGCATGGGTTTGAGAGACAAGAGTCCTTCATTTGGCGTTTTAAAATGTGTTTTAGTGGCACTGACAGCTCTCCGTGTTAAGCTAGAGGGTGAGAGTTGATACTTGTAGGTGGAGCCAAGCGTTTGTTCCGTGTTTGGTTGACAGGGGGCGCCAGAGATCTGCTAGGACCAACACTGAGGACGCTTTTAAGAACTCGGCAAGACAGATTCTGAATCCAGGAGGGGGATTGTCTGCCGGTAGCGCCAATTGATGCGTGTATCTCACCCAAAACTTCAATTAAGTTCAGCAGTAAGTCTAGCCTCCTGTGCCAACCCTGCGCTCGATGTAGCTTGACATTTCAGATTGACCAGACGGACAGAATACTGAAGTGTTGGTCTGTCTGGTTTATTTGGTCTATATATGTCACCCTAGTGTTACTGCTAGGAGATCAGGCAGAAGTCCGCCCTGGACTCCACACAACGGGTTAGTGACGTCAGTACACGGAAAACCTGTCTGTCCTCATTAAAACCACTGACGGAACAAGGACGAATTCCCTTTACTTAATGTCATCTCGCCAGCCACAATTTAAACCACACAAAGGAAACTTTAATTAAAAAGAAGTGGGGCACAATTAAGCTGAGAACGCCTGACGTTGAAATTCATGGGGACTTGGGGGCCTCCGTCTGATTGAGACTGTATGGGTAAGGCAGGGGGTTTAATTTCTGCTGTTCTCTGCTTCCCGTTTTGCTGAAGCTAATTAAATGTTTAAAGGTACAAGTTGAGCTCCACTAATAGCAAGCTGGTGGAGGAGATATATGAATGAGGTATTTTGTTTTTGTAGTTGAAGACCATGAGCGGGGTAGTAATTGCGGGGTGTAGGGTGGGATGCTTTATTGCAAGTAGGCCTAGACTACCTCCTCATCCGAACCTCATCCGAACCCATATTACTCCTCCCTCTAGTGTGTTTAAGCGAGCATCCCACCACACTCTTTAGAATGATCTGTTGGGGTGCGTCTCAATAGTCTAGCAGTATCTTCTCATCTCCTTTACCTGTTTTGCAATGACCTAAAAGACACGAGGATAGGTGAAACAAATTTGACGGAAGACTGCCAACGGGTTTGCTTTCCCTTGGGCGTGTCTTTCAGAATGGTAGTGATGGAGGACTTGAGAAGAGGAAAGGAAGCCACTTTTTTTGGACGATTGAGATGCTTCTTTCTCATGAGGGCACCATTATATCTTACAGACTCCGTCACCTCAAACTAATGTCTATTTGGGAAGGCTGTATCAGGACAATTCAGAGTTGTGAAATCAACGCTGCATTTGTGGAAATAGATTATATGCCACAAAATGTTTTAAAATGTTACAACTACTGTACATTCAAAGTTAGTTCGAGAGAACAGCCTTTAAAAAAAAAAAATATGACCAGACTCCAAACTTACGTCTAGCCTACTACGTCAAGTCCACAACTTGGGGAACTTATCAGAGCAATTCAGAGTTGTGAAATCAATGCTGCATTGTGTCATGCTTATTAATAATACACCCCACATCCTGCATCTACAACATCTAGTCACATGTTGATGTCTTTCATAAGCAAACCTGATCAAGCGAGACACTTTATTGCTCACCTATTTTGTTAATCAGAAGAACAGCAGAAGATGAACTTAAGTCATATGCTATATTGCCAACTGGGAGGGCAACGGCATTGAGAAATGCTATTTTTAACTTCAAAGGATAGTGTTCCTACTTTGGATCAATGTCTCGTAAGTACAGAGCAATAAAAACAGCTTCTTACTTGAGATAGTAGTTTAGATGTCTCGTCTTGTAGGCATACGCATACCTAACCTCTCCACACAGTTGCAACGTGAAAAATGACTCTGAGCTCCAGACAGACATTGACAATGTCATAAACCAGATAACAATATAGTATCTCTTCATAATAACACCCTGCCCTACAGGCGGCTCTGGCAATGGAATGATAAAGAGGCATAATTAAACTCCCAGTTTCTCTTAGTGGTTTGCTCTCGGTGCTCTCTAAGTTGTTGTCAGTTCTTTCAGTGCCTGCCTGTCTCTCTGATGTGGAAGGCAGTTTCATCTGTACAGTATGTATCTCACATTGTCCATTAAAGCCCCCCCCCAGCCCCTTTTGAGACACATACACACAGATACTTTTATCATCCTGATAAAATGAATAACAACTGCACCAGCGACGAGGCCACAGAATGACATGGTGGTTTGGGACTTATTATAATGATTCAGGAGGAAAGCATGTACACTGCCATTCAAAAGTTTGGGGTCACTTAGGAATTTCCTTGTTTTTGAAAGAAAAGCTTTTTTTTTGTCCATTAAAATGACATCAAATTGATCAGAAATACAGTGTAGACATTGTTAATGTTGTAAATTACTATTGTCGCTGGAAATGGCTGATCTTTAATGGAATATCTACATAGGCGTACAGAAGCCCATTATCAGCCACCACAAATGGTAGCTTCATTAAATAGTACCCGCAAAACACCAGTCTCAACGTCTACAGTGAAGAGGTGACTCTGGGATGCTGGCCTTCTAGGCAGAGTTCCTCTGTCCAGTGTCTGTGTTCTTTTGCCTATCTTAATCTTTTCTTTTTCTTGACCAGTCTGAGATATGTCTTTTTCTTTGCAACTCTGCCTGGAAGGCCAGCATCCCGGAGCCGCCTCTTCACTGTTGACGTTGAGACTGGTGTTTTGCGGGCACTATTTAATGAAGCTGCCAGATGAGGACTTGTGAGGCGCCTGTTGTGCACCGGGGCATCCCACTCCTCTTTCTATTCTGGTTAGGGCCAGTGTGCGCTGTTCTGTGAAGGGAGTACTACACAGTGTTGTACAAGATCTTCAGTTTCTTGGCAATTTCTCGTATGGAATAGCTTTCATTTCTCAGAACAAAAATGGGCTGACGAGATTCAGAAGAAAGTTCTTTGTTTCTGGTCATTTTGAGCCTGTAATCGATGATCCAGATACTCAGCTAGTCTAAAGAAGGCCAGTTTTATTGCTTCTTTAAACAGGACAACATTTTGTAGCTGTGTTAACATAATTGCAAAAGGGTTTTCTAATGTTCAATTAGCCTTTAAAATTATAAACTTGGATTAGCTAACAAAATGTGCCATTGTGATGGTTGCTGAAACAAGGACATTTCTAAGTGGACCCAAACTTTTGAACGGTTGTGTACACATTATTGAGGAAGAAGAGAGAGAGAAAGCAAGGTTGAGAGATGAAAGGAAACCTTGAGTGTGGAAATCAGAAAAGATGACAGAAGAATGTCAGCCACTTTTCTGCCTTTTTTGTTTGTCACAACACAGTTGTCATGCTAGCAGAGATTGGTGGCTGTTTGCCCTGCAAGTCTTTAAAATATTAAGAAGAAGAGAAAAAAAAGCAATATATTGGCTCACTGCGAAACTAAGCAATACGCCTTATCTTACTGAAAGTCTCGAGGAGAAGATGGGAGAGAGCAAGAAGAAATGGTGTGCACTGTGCACATCGGCTGTGCAATCACATGGAGAGTAACTGAATTGTATAGGGAGAGAATGTAGGCCAGTGTTTGAAAGGTAGAGCGGTTTAGACACGGATTAGAAGTAGAGAGAAAAGAGAGAGGCAGAGGTATAGAAAGGTTGTGTTCAGTGAGACAGCGGAGGAAGCCCCCGGGGCTAAGCTACGGCTGCCAGTCTGAAGACAGAGAAATGAGTGCGCTGACATCCCATCATCACCTTCATCTCTTTGCTTTGCTGGCTGCAGCTGTCGTGAGGCTCGGAATGGGGGAAAAAAACGGTTTTGTGTCTTTGGAAAAAAAGAGGCCTCCTCACTGGATATAGTTGTGAGAATGGACCGCTCCTCTAATACAATAATACCCTTGCTCTGTGTCTGGTGAGTGTGGAGGAGGTGGACATCTCTTTTTCAAGTCGCTCTCTGTGCGTGTGTGAATCTGACCTCTTGTCACACTATCTTATCGAGAGCAATGCCTTGGAAGGAAGTCATCGTCAGCTGGTCAGATCTCTCAGGTGTGACTTGCCACCACCTCAGGACTGAGCAGTCAAAACATCTCTCTTCTAACCTCTCCCTATTGTCCACAGGCAATGCACTCGTATTCAACCTTATCCTCTCTTTCTCGCCTTGCTACACAATTCCATCCTTTCTTGTCAACGTCTCTGTCTCTCTCTCTCTCTGTATCTCTCTTGCTCGATCTTTCTTTGCCGTCTCGCTTCCTTTCATTCCGTCTCTCTTCCACAGTGTTTGTTCTCCTTCTCCTCCCTTCATCAGTCCCAGCCTACATGGTTTCATGTGCATCTCTTGTTTTCAGATAAACAGCTTGGCCGGTCTGACTGCTAGCACAGCGGCACACAGCAGCCTGCCTCTAATTAATTGCAGCTAATGAGTAGCAGTATTTGCATATCAATACTCCCTCCCTGTCCTGTCCACACCACGCCGTGTGTCCCTGGTCACTATGCAGCTAGTGCAGCTCACCTCTCAGTGAGGAAGAGAAACCTCAGTGATGTGACACCCAAGCGCCTTTAATTAGGTTATGCAACTAATGAGGTGAAATTCCTCTTGAACTCTTCTATTCCATTCCTGTGCTCATTTTCTTTGTTTGGTTGGCTCAGCATTGGTTTTGACTACACTGGTTGGCTCAGCATTGGTTTTGACTACACATGGGCTTTTAATATTCCTTGAAACATTGATTTCACATAGTGTACGCTACATTGGCAATGTGATGCCGTCTCCCTCGTGGAGAACCCACTGTCAGTAGCACCGAGCCAAGGCTGCAAGGGAGCAGCTGATCAGCCGGCCGTGATCTCTGTCTATGAGTGCTTTTCTGCTCTATACCCTAGCCTTGGGGTTAATGGTCGAGTGTAGCCAGAGCTGCTGTTACAGTGCGATTATGAGATGAGCAGATCTGAGGCCTCAGCCTCTTTAAAGCTGACGAGCAGTGGGAGGCCTCTTATTGGATGAGAAAAGTCTCAGTGAATGCTGAGAGACTGAGGCCAACGGGCTCTCATTGCCCTCTTGAGGAATGTAGGGTGTTTCTGGAGTGACATTGCTTTTTTCCACTGATATCTATCAAAACAGGAGAAAGGACTGCCAAGCCACTCTACAGAGGCTGACCTCTTGTCTGGCAGAGGTATAGGACCTGTCATTCATTTAGTTCTGTTTTTCTGGGAGAAAATCATGAAAAACAGACTTAATTAGCCTCTTATTAATTGCGACTTATCCTAGACTTGTTTTCTGTGAGTGTCCTTAAGAAGTGTTTATTTGGGCCCGGTTTACTTTTCAAGGAGGTAACGTGGCTAATTGGAATTCTATTGAAGTTGTGTACACTGCAATTATGTGTCGTTTTTTCAGTCTCAGAAGTGTGAAAGTTGCCATCTCCAATTACAGACTTGAGATAAAATGAGATGCAATAATAACAGTAAAACGACCATTGAAACCGAAGTGGGAAGACATTTAGAATGGTTGCACACATTTTAGTCCAGCAGCAACCAGCTGCGGAGCTTGAGCTGGAGAAATCCCCGCTCAAAAAAGGCTTTGTATACTGTGCGCCGGTGACAGTTGGATAAATAAGATACGTGATGACTAACGAAAATACACATAGGCCAATTTAACCTACAGCCCAATAAGTATGACAGTCAAATGTTTTTTCATCTTTCATTTTATCTGGTATTTCCATCAATGATTAAAAAGCGTTATTTTGCAACGGTATTTTTATTCTCCCAGTCATTTTGGCCGCCAACAGTTCTGATGAGAACTATTATAGGGTAATGTGAATTGTCATAGCTACATTCTTCTCTACCACAGATTCCCACCAGGTTTCAGACTTCAGGATGGGGAAATGCTTACAACAAAGAAACAGATGAAGGCAGAGTTGTCGATTTCCATTGTTACTTATAATGTTAAAAAGGAAGCAAAAGGACAATCTGTTCTTCTAATTTAACTATCTAGGTGACTACTCACCAACACTAGAATAGTTATTTTTATGTTATAGCGTAGGCCTATATATTTGTTGAATCCAATTAATCCAATTCTAAATCTAACAATAAAAATCCTTGTAATTTTGTAAAAATATTAGGTATTTTTACATGTTGCAAATTAAGTTGACTTTTAAGCCGGGTGTACCCTACACGGCTTTCAAAATCCTAACCTTGCTGAGCCTCTCACATTAAACGGTCGTCTTTCCTGTAGTTTTCTGGTCTTGCCAACGTAGCGGTGCGCACACGAAACGATGTTTCACACACGGGGTCACACACTACAAGATTCTTCACTTGTTGGTGAGGATTGTTGATACCACGCTGTCTCGCGAATAACATGGATATGATGATGTCTTTAGGTTGTTAACATAGCTAGAACGAGCTCAAAGCAGCCTCATAAATGCTTTCAGTCAGACATTCACGCTTGCCATGCAGAGTTAAAATGTCGAGCCAAGATGTTGAATTGAATAACATTCAATAACATTCAAAGCTTGCAAACTTCAGAGCTGTAACGATTTGATGCTTTGGTTAAAAGCGAGTACAAATGTATACTGTCGTGGAAATTCTAATGGAAAGGAAGAGAACAACATTAAAAACGACTACTTTTTATCATTGGATTTACAAATCTCGAGCTGGTTAAAAATCCACTCAACAGTGAAGAGTTAAGAGCCCAACAAACAAGAGTTGGGTTTCAGCCTTTATAGGAAAATACAACGTCTGTCTGCGTGGCAGTTTAGCAGGTATGTGAGATCATGGTGGGAACATAGCTGGTGGTATCACCAGTTTTGTTCCTTCCTTTCTGTTGATAGAATTGTCGCTGCTGCTCAAGCTAGCCTCTGTTCTCTTCATATCTCCACACAGCTGTGCCCTTGAAAGCTATGAAAAGAACAGGACGGGCCAAACACTGTGGTCAGTCTCAGAGGCTCTTTGTCTTTGGCAGCGTGACCAGGTTACTCAGAAACCAGATGAAAAACACTGGCTTCTTCTTACATGAGTAAAACAGACAGTGGAAATGTACAGGTTATAAGGCTCATGTGCATAACAAAGTTTGTAATTTTGCCACTATAATACTAGTAGTAGTCATCGCTCCTGCTGGAGAGCACACATTCTGGGTGATGCGAAACAACGTCATCATCTCACTGGCTTCTTCTCTGGCGAGGTCTCATTGGCTATTGCTGATCACCGTACTCAAAAAGTATCGTTGCACATCTCACACTACAAGAGCATTGCAGATTTTGTGCCGATAAAATCAAACGTTTGAAAATATCGGGGCGGGAGAAGCTCATCTTTTGTTTGTAGGTATTTTCACTTGGAAACGAGTAGCAAGTACTTATATAGAAATTGATCATAGGTTGCTTCACAGTTCCACTTGACTTTAGATAGCTAAATCCTGTGTTACAACTAGCGACTACCTTGTACTTATGCAGACATTACAGATATGCACTCTGTTACATTAGTGTGTTGATATTCTCCCTCGGGGGGCATTTTCTGTAGCTGACTATTAGATTGTCAGGATGGGTAGCATACTTTGTAGGTACACAATAATTACAAGTAACTACCCCTCAAGATATGCTTAACTTCTTCGAGATAGGGGGCGCTCTTTTACTTTTTGGATAAAAAACGTTCCCGTTTTAAACAAGATATTTTGTCACGAAAAGATACTCGACTATGCATGTAATTGACAGCTTTGGAAAGAAAAAACTCTGACGTTTCCAAAACTGCAAAGATCTTATCAGTGAGTGCCCCAGAACTAATGCTACAGGCGAAACCAAGATGAAATTTCATACAGGAAATGCCCCAGATTCTGAAGGCGCTGTGTTCCAATGTCTCCTTATATGGCTGTGAATGCGCCAGGAATGAGCCTGCCCTTTCTGTCGTTTCTCCAAGGTGTCTGCAGCATTGTGACGTATTTGTAGGCATATCATTGGAAGATTGACATTTAGCAGGTGTCCGCCCGGTGTCCTGTGTCGAAATTATTGCGTAATCTCTAGGTCCATGCGCGTTCCATTTCTTCAGAAGACAAAGGCAACTGCCACGAAGGATTTATCATCGATAGATATGTGAAAAACACCTTGAGGGTTGATTCTAAACATCGTTTGCCATGTTTCTGTCGATATTATGGAGTTAATTTGGAAAACAAGTTCGCGTTTTTATGACTTAATCAATAGCTATCAATACTGTTACACAAATGCTTGTTTTGCTATGGTTGAGAAGCATATTTTTGAAAATCTGAGATGACAGTGTTGTTAACAAAAGGCTAAGCTTGAGAGCTAGCATATTGATTTCATTTCATTTGCGATTTTCATGAATAGTTAACGTTGTGTTATGCTAATGAGCTTGCGGATAGATTTACACATTCCTGGATACAGGTTTTTTTCTTAGCTAAACGTGACGCAGAAAATGGAGCGATTTGTCCTAAACAAATAATCTTTCAGGAAAAACTGAACATTTGCTATCTAAGAGTCTCCTCATTGAAAACATCTGAAGTTCTTCAAAGGTAAATTATTTTATTTGAATGCTTTTCTGGTTTTTGTGAAAATGTTGCCTGCTGAATGCTAACGCTAAATGCTACGCTAAATGCTACGCTAGCTATCAATACTGTTACACAAATGCTTGTCTTGCTATGGTTGAGAAGCATATTTTGAAAATCTGAGATGACAGTGTTGTTAACAAAAGGCTACGCTTGAGAGCTAGCGTATTGATTTCATTTCATTTGCGATTTTCATGAATAGTTAACGTTGCGTTATGGTAATGAGTTTGAGGCTGTAGTCACGATCCCGGATCCGGGATGGCTCGATGCAAGAAGTTACATTTTAACTAGCTAAATCCTGTGTAACACCTAGTAATTACAATATGCGTATGCACTCTGGTGTACTAGTGTGTTTATATTGTCTCACTTGGATGGTACTTCTAGAACAGGTATTCCCCCAGGGATATGTGCAATGTCGTCGGGGGTATGCCAAATAAAAATGTGATTCACATGTATTTTTTTGGTGTTAATAAAAAAAAATCACATTTTCAAACAGTCCATTTATATTTTCGAAAGGGGTTGTACATTTGGGTGAGTTTTTTTCCCTCGCTTGAGTAGCCTCGTTTCTGTCACGTGTGCTCCTTCTCCGGCCTCTAGGTCACCAGGCTGCTCGTTATGGCGCACACCTGTCACCATCGTTACGCGCATCAGCGCATTATGACACTCACCTGGACTCCATCACCTCCTTGATTACCTGCCCTATACATGTCACTCGCTTTGGTTCCTTTCCCAGGACGCATTGTTTCTGTGTTATGTCTGTGCGTTGTTTGGGTTTTCTTGTTTTGTATTGTGTTACGTTTATTTATTAAAACACTCACTCCCTGAACTTGCTTCGCGACTCTCAGTGCACATCGTTACAGTTTCACTGCCAAAAATAAAATTAAACCATCTAGTGTTAAGCGAAATAACAACACAATGTCAAATAAAGGAAGCTTAGTCAAATAATTAACATCCAATCACATTAACTGTCTCGCGGGAATTCCACTAACGGTCCGTACGTAGCCAAATGTAGCTGCTGCTCATTCCGTTTGCTAGAAAATGGATAAATGCTACTACCAGCAGTACTGAACCTGTCAACGACACAAGTTGTTCTGCTTCCACGAGCACATCCAATGCTAGCGTCTACATTTGTTGTTAGCCCAGCTAGCATGGACACTGACAATTCCTGTAACATTTCTGTTACGTTTATGGGGGGTCAATTAAGGAAGACATCCTCTTCTGCAAACCACTGGAAACAGGACTAGAGGAGACTATATTTTTGAAGTACTGGACAGATTTGTGAAATCAAATGGAATTTGGTGGTCAAGATGTGATGGTATCTGTACTGATGGTGCAAAAGCCATGACAGGTAGACATAGTGGAGTGGCAATGCACGTGCAATCAGTTGCTCTCGACGCCACTTGGGTACACTGCAGCATCCACCAAGAGGCTCTTGCTGCCAAAGGAATGCCTGACAGCTTGAAAGACATTTTGGACTCCCGAACTCTCATGTTTTTTCTGCACTATGCAATATGGGCAGAGACCATGTAACGCTTTTACAACATACAGAAAGAATTGCTCTGATTATCAAGGGGCGAAGTATTGACACGTTTTTTAAAATTGAGAGACGAGCTGAAAGTTTTCTTTACTGACCATAATTTTCCCTTGTCTGACCACTTGCATGATGATGAGTTTCTCACACGACTGGCCTATCTGGGTGCTGTTTTTTCTCACCTGAATGATCTGAATCTAGGATTACAGGGACTCTACGCAACTATATTCAGTGTGCGGGAGAAAATTGAGGCTATGATTAAGAAGTTGGACCTCTTCTCTGTCTGCACAACACACAGGTCTTTCCATCATGGTATGATTTGTTTGTGTGCAAATGAAGCTTACAGACAATGTCAAATGTGATATAGCAAAGCACCTGAGTGAGTTTGGTGAGCAATTCCGCAGGTACTTTTCCCGAAACAGATGACACAAACAACTGGTTTCGTTATCCCTTTCATGCCCTGCCTCCAGTCCACTTACCGATATCTGAAGAGAGCCCCATCGAAATTGCAACCAGCGGTTCTGTAAAAATTGAATTTAATCAGAAGCCATTTCCAGATTTCTGGATTGTGCGGCACTCAAGAGTATCCTGCCTTGGCAAGTCACTCTGTTAAGACACTGATGCCCTTTGCAAACACGTACCTATGTGAGAGTGGATTCCCGGCCCTCACTAGCATGAAAACTAAATACAGGCAAAGACTGTGTGTGGAAAATGATATAAGACTGAGACTCTCTTCAATACAACCCAACATTGCAGAGTTATGTGCATACTTTCAAGCACACCCTACTCATTAACTTCTTATGGCTGGGGGGCAGTATTGAGTAGCTTGGATGAATAAGTTGCCCAAAATAAACGGCCTGCTCCTCAGTCTCAGTTGCTAATATATGCATATTATTATTGGTATTGGATAGAAAACACTCTAAAGTTTCCAAAACTGTCAAAATATTGTCCGTGAGTATAACAGAACTGATATTGCAGGCGAAACCATGAGGAAAATCAAACCAGGAAGTGGCTTCTATTTTGAAAACTCCATGTTCCATAGCCTGCCTTTGCTCCATTTAAAGGGATATCAACCAGATTCCTTTTCCTATCGCTTCCTCAAGGTGTCAGGCTTTTATTTTGAAAAATGAGCAAGAAAGATAACATCGCGTCATTGTATGGCCGGGTGCCAGCAGCATTTTGTATGCATAACAGAGTTTGGGCTGCCATTGCCTTTCCCTTTCCTACTGAAAAAGACAGTTGCGGTTGATATATTATCGATTTATATATTTTAAAAACAACCTGAGGATTCATTATAAAAAACGTTTGACATGTTTCTGTGGACATTACGGATACTATTTGGAATTTGTCTGTGTTGTCGTGACGGTTCTTTCCTGTGGATTTCTGAACATAACGCGCCAAACAAACGGAGGTATTTTGGATATAAAAATAATCTTTATGGAACAAAAGGAACATTTATTGTGTAACTGGGAGTCTCGTGAGTGAAAACATCTGAAGATCATCAAAGGTAAACGATAATTTGATTGCTTTTCTGATTTTCATGACCTATTTACTTGATGCTAGGTGTACATAATGTTTTGTCGAGCGATCGATAAACTTACACAAACGTTTGGATTGCTTTCGCTGTAAAGCATATTTTCAAAATCTGACACGACAGGTGGATTAACAAAAGGCTAAGCTGTGTTTTTCTATATTGCACTTGTGATTTCATGAATATAAATATTTTTAGTAATATTATTTGAATGTGGCGCTATGCAATTCAGCGGTTGTTGATGACAATTATCCCGTTAACGGGATGGCAGCCATAAGAAGTTTTTAACCTATGGTGAGTTATTCACAATTTTCAATTAACAAATAAGGTTTTATATGTAAGATGGTTAAATAAATAGCAAAATCATTGATTATTATTATATTATTATTTGTGCCCTGGTCCTATAAGAGCTCTTTGTCACTTCCCACGAGCCGGGTTGTGACAAAAACTCTTAAAAGACTTACAATGATGGCAAAAAAACAACATATGAGAGTGCACTGACCCTGGTGCTAGAGGGGGTACCCAGCTGGAGGTTGAATGTTTGAAGGGGTACGGGACTATAAAAAAGTTTGGGAACCACTGGTCTACAAGCTTTCAAATTAGGGCCAGGTTGTCAGGATGGGTGTGTACTAATGTACACTTTAATTACAAGTATGTAAGAGACACATCATTTGAAGAGAGAGACACATCATTTGACCTCGCTAAATCCTATGTAACACCTTGTAATTGCATTATACTTATGCAGATTTGACATGTAACTCTGCAACCACCCACCTGAGCATGACACCCGTACGGAAGAACCCAGTCAGTGAGGTTGACCCACATATTTTTTTGTAAACTCAACCCAGATGGTACCTTTTTTGGGGGGCAGGTGCTAGCAACAACATTGTGTGTAAATGTTGAAGTGTGCATTCACAGGTAGGTAATCTTGGGACACCCAGTGGATCTGTCCACAAGAGCTTACAACCTTGTGATAGTTATTACTGAATCGGACGCAGCTGAGAAGAAACGAAACACTAAATTGGAGAATTCAGTGGAAACTTGCCCATTTGTAACAAACATGGTTGTTGTTAGACATCTGTAATTACATTTACATTTACATTTAAGTCATTTAGCAGACGCTCTTATCCAGAGCGACTTACAATTACATATTGCAATTACCACCTGTTGTGGTAATTGCAACATTGTTATTACAATGTAACTGAATTATTACGATTAACTACCATGCTTGTTACAGTGTAATTACACATGTAATTGCACTGTAATAAGGACTCCTTACCGTTAAGCGTTACCGAAACGCCTTCAAGGTATCATTTCCTGAACCTAAAGTTAATGGAGGATATGTCTCTGAATTTAAACTGCAGCGCAAGTCTCTGAATGCTTAACTTTAAGGGCACCCAAACAACTCTATAATCAACCATTTGATGGAAATCTCAGTAGAATATCCCATATCTGTGATAGTTGTGATAGCAACTGTTATGCTTTGAACAACTCATTTTAAATCATAGCTGCTCTTTTTTTCTAAATCTTTTTTTCATTTTCCATGCTTTGCCTCATCGCCTGTTATTTTTCTGTTTTGGGAAAAGCTTTGAAAAGATATCATCCCATCCGATCCGTCACTCTGATAGGGAGCAGACTGCTAGGATAATTGTTACCACGGTAATGAGAAGCCATGCTCAGACAAGATAGGGAACTTTATTAACAGTTGCCATGAAAATGTGCTATTTATTAGCCTCAAATGGCCACAAATAATGTGTTGAAATAGTGAAATGATATTGAGAAGCTGATAGAGAATGAGTCATGTTTTCACTGACAGTTTGCTCTGTTTTATTCATGGTATTTCATTGTTTCATGAGGAGTGACAGCTTGTGATTAATTACAATTAATTGGGAGAAAGTTCAACTTGGTAAGACCTCATTAAGTTTAGTTGAAGTGTGTACAATGGAGCCAGAGATGCAATCAGCATCATCCCCCTTTACAGTCTCATCATTCTTATACTCTTTCCCCAGCCGGAAACTTCGTATAATAATCGTGCTCCTATTTTCTTTCCTCCCCTTTATCCTTTTTCTCCTCCTTGTTTTCTCTCTGCTCTCACCTGCTTGCCTTATTTCGCTCCACCCACCCCATCCCTCTCTTTTCCTCTTCCCTTTTCCTCTCCGCCTACTCTCTTTGGTGCAAAGCCCTCCATGCCACTTTAGAGCAGCCTCCGTTGATCTTTTTAATCTTCTTATCCAATTTGCATATTCTCGCTGTAATTTTATTCAACACATTTCTCCCAGGTTGCATTTAAATAATACAAATCCATTTCTATATTTGTCAACTGTGAGATTATATTATATTTATGAATATAATTGAATAGATTCCAGCCCTTGGAAGATGGAGCCAGAAGGCATTGGAACAAGAGAAACATCTGGAGTCCCACTTTTCAACTCTTTATTAAATCAGTCTGTTCAAAAGAGGGCAGCCCCATCTCAGACCCAAAGTTAAACTCTTCAGCCCTTGTCGACCGCTGCCTCTACTACTACTAACGGGGTCACATTCACAATTAATGAGAGACTGTACAATCATGCTCTCTGATTTGATCATGCTAATCATAAAGGTGATAAATCAATCAAAGTGCTGTAACCTATTTCAGATGAAAATGTCAGTAAAATGGGAAGGAATCTGACAGAGAGAAGAGAGAATAATATCTGTGAAGTTGAAAGCGTGGCCTTTGGAAACCGATAACAGACTTGTGCTCTTTGACACAGTGCGATGCTTAATACTGGAGTAACTCCTCCATTACTTTGAATCCTGTATTACTTACTCTTCACGGGTGGAACTTTTTATGGCTTAGTGACGCATGGAATCCATAGATTGAAAAACTTCATCTGGTACAGACTTTTAAAGTCTAAGCTGAATTATCAGGCCATCATTACCCTCTCACACTGAGTCAGAGACCCCAATCTATAGCAGCAAACCCCCCCCCCCCCCACCCTTCCTTCATATAGCCAAGATCACAGCAATACTGCAGTACCTTCTAGCCTGACACACAACTCTCCTATAAAGTCCGCCCCCTCCCACCGCGGGCTCACTTTATTGAGTGAATGATCAAGGGACTGTCGTTATGATGAGCTAGTAATTCTCCTCAGTTTCATTGATTTGTGTGATTGGTTACTCATCTTCATGTAAGAAAAGGAATCTTCACCAAAGCAAGGTAGATGTGTCTTTGACCAGAGATTGAGGATTAGGTTACAGTTTAAATGGCAGAGATAGCTGTCATCTAAGTAAAGGAAGCTGTTTGATTCATGATATAGATTAAAAATGTATTTTTATTCAATAAGACAGGCCAGAATGGATCACATCATACAGTATAGGCCTAGTGCCCCACATTAACAAATAGTACAGTTTACTATAGAATACGACAGTACTTACTATAGAATTATATAGTATACTGTAGTATACTGTAGAATACTATATCACACACTGTAGAGTCCTTCAATCATGTGTAGTACTTACTATATAATGCTGTAGTATACTGTAAAATACTACAGTACTATTTCAGTTTTTTATTTTTAATGCATTTGCAAACATTTCTAAAAACCTGTTTTCACGTTGTCATTATGGGGTATTGTGGATAGATTGATGAGGAAACAAATTAAATTAATATATTTTAGAATAAGGCTGTAACTTAACAAAATGTAGAAAAAGTCAAGGGGTCTGAATACTTTCCGAATCAAATCAAAATCAAATCAAATTTTATTTGTCACATGCCTCGAAATTCTTACTTACAAGCCCTTAACCAACAATGCAATTTTAAGAAAATACCTAAAAAATGTAAGAGATAAAAGTAACAAATAATTAAAGAGCAGCAGTAAAATAACAATAGTGAGGCTATATACAGTATATACAGCTATATACAGTGTTGAGGTAATTGAGGTAATATGTACATGTACACTACTGCTCAAACATTTGGGGTCACTTAGAAATGTCCTTGTTTTTGAAATAATTATTTTTTTTAAATGTCCTTTAAAAATGTCATAAAATTGATCAGGATTAATCATGCTAGTCGTCTTGATTACTTACTTGTGCCATTCCCTCTGGCACCAAAAGTTTAAAAAGTGTTGATAGGGGACAGAATGCTGTCGAATCATCACATAATTGGCATATATGTTACTCTTACAGAATTTCCACGTGGGCGAGGAAATTGGACATTTTATCAAAGCCTACTGAATGATAACTTGTTTACAACTAGGACAGAAGAATTTAAAACAGACTTTTTCCAACATAGCATATACAGTATATACAGCAGATCCCCTTATTGAATGGGACACTTTTAAATGTGCATTTAGAGGCCATGCAATTCAGTACTCATCTCTAAAACAAAATTAATTTCGGTCAAAAGAGTCCATATTAACAAAGGAAATTGACGGACTAACAGTACAGATTGAAAGCAATAAAAACGGCACCATAGAGGCACAGAGTAAGTTAGAGGAAAAACAAAATGAAATGGAGGAACTTATTCAAGAAAGATCCAGTGTAATATATTATAAAAATAAGCGAACTAGATGGAATATTGGGAAAAATGCACCAAATTATTATCATATGATCTTCAACATAGAAATGCTACCAAAAAAAGTATTGAAACTTATTATAAATGATGGATTCACGCATGATTCACAGAACGATATTTTGAAAGAGGAAGTAAAGTACTTTAAGAATATGTTTTCGTTTCAGTCTCCTCCATCTCCACTAACCGAAGCTATAAGTATGGATTTCTTTCCTATTAATAATGTAAAATTAACATCTGAACAGAAAGACTCATGTGAAAGCCGAATTACAGAGAAGGAACTTCTTGATGCAATTAAATCCTTTAAATCCAGGAACACTCCAGGACTGGATGGCATACCAGTGGAAGTATACCAAACTTTTTTTTATATACTCAGAGGATCATTATTAGCATGTTTTAACCACTATAAACGATAGATTATCGGACACGCAACAAGAAGGTCTGGTTTCATTATTACTGAAACAGGATCCAAGTGGTATACAGTTGAAGACGGAAGTTTACATACACCTTAGCCAAAAACATTTAAACTCAGTTTTGCACAATTCCTGACATTTAATCTGAGTAAAAATTCCATGTCTTAGGTCAGTTAGGATCACCACTTTATTTTAAGGATGTGAAATGTCAGAATAATACTAGAGAGAATTATTTATTTCAGCTTTCATTTCTTTCATCACATTCCCAGTGGGTCAGAAGTTTACATGCACTCAATTAGTATTTGGTAGCATTGCCTTTAAATTGTTTAACTTGGGTCAAATGTTTCAGGTAGTCTTCCACAAACTTCCCACAATAAGTTGGGTGAATTTTGGACCATTCCTCCTGACATAACTGGTGTAACTGAGTCAGGTTTGTTGACCTCCTTGCTCGCACACACTTTTTCAGTTCTGCCCACACATTTTCTATGGGATTGAGGTCAGGGCTTTGTGATGGCCACTCCAATACCTTGGATTTGTTGTCCTTAAGCCATTTTGCCACAACTTTGGAAGTATGCTTGGGGTCATTATCCATTTGGAAGACCCATTTGCGACCAAGCTTTAACTTCCTGACTGATGCCTTGAGATGTTGCTTCAATATATCCACATAATTTTCCATTCTCATGGTGACATCTTTTTTTGTGAAGTGCATCAGTCCCTCCTGCAGCAAAGCACAACCACAACATGATGCTGCCACCCCTGTGCTTCATGGTTGGGATGGTCTTCTTCTGCTTGCAAGCCTCCCCCTTTTTCCTCCAAACATAATGATGTGTCCAAAAATGTCCAAAAAGTTTCATCAGACCAGAGGACATTTCTCCAAAAAGTACAATCTTTGTCCCCATGTGTAGTTGCAAACCCTAGCCTGGCTTTTTTATGTCGGTTTTGGAGCAGTGGCTTCTTCCTGGCTGAGCGGCCATTCAGGTTATGTCGATATAGGACTCATTTTATTGTGGATATAGATAGGATGCTCTCGAAGGTGCAGCTGTAAAACCTTTTGAGGATCTTTTTATTTATTTTATTTTACCTTTATTTAACCAGGCAGGTCAGTTAAGAACACATTCTTATTTTCAATGACGGCCTGGGAACAGTGGGTTAACTGCCTGTTCAGGGGCAGAACGACAGATTTGTACCTTGTCAGCTCGGGGGTTTGAACTCGCAACTTTCCGGTTACTAGTCCAACGCTCTAACCACTAGGCTATGCTGCCGCCCCTGAGGACCCATGCCAAATCTTTTCAGTCTCTTGAGGGGGAATAGGTTTTGTCGTGCCCTCTTCACAACTGACTTGGTGTGCTTGGACCATGTTAGTTTGTTGGTGATGTCTCCAACAAGGAACTTGAAGCTCTCAACCTGCTCCACTACAGCCCCGTCAATGAGAATGGGGGTGTGCTCGGTCCTCCCTTTCCTTCAGTCCACAATCATCTCCTTTATCTTGATCATGTTGAGGGAGAGGTTGTTGCACCACAGTGTTTTGTACACTCATTGAATATGCCTAGAATGATGCTTTGTTAATGTCAGCATTGTCTTGTAACGTTATGCATTGTATGTGATTTCATACATTTTACAGTGTAATTAAATATCTACCATTGATATAAGCAATTCTCAGACCAATTCTTACTCATTGTCGAATGCTTACGTGCATATTTTCATTATCTTTATGGAGTCAGATAACATTTCAATTTGAACCAGTTAGCTTGGGTGCTTGCCTGCCGTTGAGGCCAGAACGCATGGATCAACCCTACTCCTCGGCCAGGGCGTCCAGTGTGCGTTCTGAACATTCCATGTGTCCTATCTGTGCTTGGAGTGAAAATATATATAATAAGCTAGCAGTGTTATTAAAAGTACTCTTGTAACATTCAGTGACATTTTTAAGGAAGCTATACAAAAACCTCAAAACAACCTATCATTTTAATTATCAGAGTTTTATTAAAAACCTCCCAGGAAAACCTTTAGGCAACCATAGTAAAACATTTTCAGAACCTCCCTGCAACCTAAAAATGGAAGTTCCCATATTGTGTTCCCTACTGATTATAAAAAGAGCAGAAGCTCTGAACTATCCGTTCAGACCCAAGTCCTACCTACCAGTGACGGTCAGTGCCATTTAAGGTGATTTAGTATCTCTCCAGGGGGTTTCCTGACAGAGAAAGCCTCCACTTCTATGTCAAAGATAAGAAAAGAAAACACTATGGTAAATACTACAGTAATGTCCGCAAAAAGACTACAGTAAATATTACAGTACAGTACAGTCCGCAAAACACTACATTAATTACTAATGTATATACAGTTATTTTACTACAATATTTATACTATAGTTAACTGTAAATATTACAGTATACTACAGTAAATACTACAGTATTCACTGCAGTGTTTTTGCAGACTTCAGTGAATACTGTCTGCAAAAACACTACTGTGAGTAATAAAGTATTTTTTCATGTAGGTGTAGTAGCTGACCAGTAAGCCTGTGGTCTGCAGTGACTTCTTTATAACAGGGTGAATATGCAATGGGGAAGAGGATTGTAGTTTCCTTCTGACCACACTTAGTCGGTACAGTTAAAGTGCAAATGACTCTGTTGTTAATGGTACAGGGATAACCTGTCAAATCTGTAATGCAGAGATCATAACATGAACGAAGCCATTTCCTGTCTCCCCTCTGCTCAGAGGACAGCCCAGTCAGATAGGCATGGGCTTATTACTACCACATCACTACTGCTGGCAGACGTTGGTCAGACAGGCTGCTGGAACATATCACACATGAGAGGGCGATTACACCGCCTTGATACGCCAGTGACCCTGAAAGTATGCGGGCCTCGGTCACACAGCCAGTGGACCCCGTTCCTCTGCCGTTCGCTGCTCAGTATAGTGGTGCGGAAACATCACGCAGACTCACACAGAGCTGGATCCACAGTGATGCCCAGGTTCAGGTCAAACACCTCTGACAAAATGTCTGGAGAAATAGAACGAGCTCAGCCACAACTCACTATGCTGTGCACATGACAATTGACTCTCTAGTTCATTCTGTGGCCTGCAGTTATGGTGCCATGGGATAATGATGAAATGTGCAAGGTCGTGAGGAAAGTGCCTGTATGGACACATGCATTTAAAAATATACATTTTTACCCTTTCTGGTGCTTCAGTCTTGCTCGTTTGATCGTGAACACTTGAAGCTATGGTGTTGTATGGACCTCTTGGGTTGGAGAATGTAGCCTGGAGGAGTTGGTGGTTGAGACACTGCATTATGAAAGAGAGATCTGGAGAGAGGAGAATACCTGGTGGGGGGGGATCCTCCTCTTTCCTTTCTATACGCACTGACCAAAGTGATATCAGGCTGTTTGAATTTCAACAGCAGGAAGAGCAGCCCAATTCCCAGAGCCAGCGCACTAGAGGGACATGGGAATCCAAGGAGAAAGACTGGGAAGGAAGACCAAGGAGAGACTACTGATATGAAAGGTACGGCAAAGCATGGGTGGGTTGAAAGATGCAAGAAGAGACGGTACAAAATCTGGCAGTGTAGTGAGCAAGGACAGATGTATGGAATGGCGGAGGGAGGAGTACGGATGGAGGGAGGATGGTAGAGATGGGGAGGGAGGGAAGGGGTGTATATTTTCTGTCAGATGTGATGAAATGGAATTCAACGCCTCATTCTGTCGCCTCATTCTATCTGAGACTGTTTGATTGTTGGGTTATTACATGCAGAGCTTCCTTCACTTCTGGTGACAGGGGATTCAACACAGATGTCGAAGAATGAAAATGTTATGCTTGTGTGTTGTGTTGGTGTGTGTGTGTATGTGTGTGGGTGGGTGTGCGCCCGCATCTGTGTGTATTTCTATTTGTACGAGAGCTTTTGTGAAGCTCTGAGGTTTGGCTCCAGCATGCCTCAGTGCTTGGACATTTTTTTAAACAGTCTAATCTCTCTGATTTTACAATGTGTCACACAAAGGAGCAGTCGGCTAGTCAGTGTAGCACTGAGAATGGTGGGGGGTGGTTGTGTCTGTGTGCTCACGGGCATCTGTATGTGTGTGCCTGCAGGCTGTGTGGTCTGTGTTTTGGTGTGGTGTGTGAGAGAGTGTGTATGTGGCGTGTATATAATCCTTTAAGGCAGGGCCCCCCTGTTGTAGGTGCCTGGTTGTTTTTCATATTTTTAGGAACTCAGTCTCAACTTACTGTTGAGAGTTAGAAAAGTAGAATAGACAAGGTGAAATTTCAAAATGTGGTCAGTCACTGACAGTCACTCAATTAGTCTGTGTCAGCTAACATTTTTTAGATTGGTAAATTCATCTAGCCAGCTATCTAAATTTATAGCAATCATGGTCGAATTACCCAATGGGTGGCCCCCATGAATTCTCACTCAGATATCAGATAAAAAATGGCAGGAAATGAACTCTAAAATGTCAATGTTTTCTCTATGCTTTCAAGAGGGGGACCAATACAATGTTTCACTTAGGGCTCCCAGAAGGCTAGGGCCGGCTCTGACTGCATGGGTGGGTACGTAGACCCGCGAGCCACTGCAGCCACTCATGATCAGTTCAGTTACTGCGTTTCATATTACTGTGTGTTTTAGATTGTACACACACACTATCTTTAAAAGGGAGCCACGGGGACTGTGAGCGGGTTCAACGTGATCACAGAGCTGAGGGGCTGAAGGCACACACGTGTGAAGCCATTCCAGTGCTCATTTCCAGAGTGAGTCAGTGTGTGTCTGCCTCAAAGACCATGCGAGTACACTAACTCAGCACGCTTCAGCAGCCACAACACACACCAGCTCACATCTAAACCTTGGACATACTGTGTGTGTGTGTGTGTGTGTCCAGCGCACTAATGCCCCACTTTGTTCCTTCAAAGAGTGTTTATTAAAGGTGTCGGTGGTAAGTTGCATAAAGGAGCAGGCTGTGCATTATCATAATAGTAATTAATATGACAGTATGTTTATCGGCTCTATTTATGTTCCCTTTTGATCCATACAGACTCATCTTCAGAGAGACCTATGGATGAAATAAATTATTCAACAATACTTCTGACGTTTAGTTCTGCACTATTTACATATCACAAGTGCGCTTTGATGTTCAGTGCACAGATGTGATGCTCACTCATAGTCTCGTCAGCAAATAGGGAATCTGTTTACAGTGAGGGAGAGAGACAGAGAGTGAGGGAGAGTGAGATGGATAGAGAGAGAGAGAGAGAGAGAGAGAGAGAGAGAGGGGGATAGAGAGAGAGGGGGGGTAGTGAGGGATAGAGAGAGAGGGGGGAGAAAAAGAGAGAGGGGGGAGGATAGTGAGGGATAGAGAGAGAGAGAGAGGGGGGTGGGAGGATAGTGAGGGATAGAGAGAGAGAGGGGGGTAGTGAGGGATAGAGAGAGGGGGAGAGTGGGGGTGGGAGGATAGTGAGGGATAGAGAGAGAGGGGGGTGGGAGGATAGTGAGGGATAGAGAGAGAGAGAGGGGATGGGAGGATAGTGAGGGATAGAGAGAGAGAGAGGGGTGGGAGGATAGTGAGGGATAGAGAGAGAGAGAGGGGGTGGGAGGATAGTGAGGGATAGAGAGAGAGAGGGGGTGGGAGGATAGTGAGGGATAGAGAGAGAGAGAGGGGTGGGAGGATAGTGAGGGATAGAGAGAGAGAGAGGGGTGGGAGGATAGTGAGGGATAGAGAGAGAGAGTAGGGGTGGGAGGATAGTGAGGGATAGAGAGAGAGAGTAGGGGTGGGAGGATAGTGAGGGATAGAGAGAGAGGGGGGGGAGGAGGATAGTGAGGGATAGAGAGAGAGAGAGAGGTACAGAGAGAGATAGATGACTATGATAAATAGACATGCAGGGTGGTTGCTCGTTGGCTTCCTGGCAGTGTTTGAGCCGGGTTGATAATGATGACCTCCGGCGGTGGATCAGAACCTCACTGGAGGCAGCAGTGGTAAAGAGGTTAGAGGGTGGAAGGACGAGGCCTGGAGAGGGAGGGAGAACTCTGAGTGTGTTTGCCGTTCCAACCGGCAGGCAGGCAGGCTCCGGCAGGCTCTACAGCGGCAGCATGCTAATGGTCCACGGGCCTGCCTAATTGGGCTAACTAGAGAACAGATGCTCCCCAGAGCTGGAGACCCCAACTAAAGGTCCCGGTTGCTTCCTTGGCCATAGTAACCCCCATATTCAACCGCCATCCAGCCATCCAGTCCAACTCTCCACCCCAATTTATCACAGATCACGATGTGTGCATCTCTCTTACTCGCTCCTCTGTATTTGGGATGGGTGTTTATCAGTGGAGGCTGCTGACGGGAGGACGGCCCATAGTAATGGCTGGAATAAAGTCCAAGGAATGGTATCAAACACAACCATGTGTTTGATTCCCTTCCATTGACTCTATTCCAGCCATTATTATGAGCCGTCCTCCCGTCAGCAGCCTCCACTGGTGTTTATGCCTGTAGTTTGCTATGCAAAGCAGAGGTAGGTGACCTTGTCTAGACCTTCTTATCACAGTGGCTCACTGTGTCCCCTCGTCCTTGGGTTTAATTGGATGTGTCTATGAGGTTTCTATCTGACAGGGCACACAACGAGAACAAAACACCCACTAAATACCTCTCTTCTTCTCCTTCCTAGTCTACTCTCCTCTCAGCTACCTCGGCCTCGACTGTAAATAGTAAGTACTGTTACATCCATGCAACAACCAAAATCGTGATCAGGGTGAAACGGTTCAACGGATGACATTGAAATGAAGAGTGTGTGAATCGTCTAATTATTCCGAATGTTCAATTCATCAGAAGTTTAGAATCTGCTTCCATTTGTCAGCAGAATCAGCACCACATTCCACAGTTTTTTTCCAATTAAACAGTCAACACAAAAAACTTGGAAGTTAATCAATACGCCATCATTGACACAATGGAAAAAACAAACTATTTATTATTTGAATGTTGAAATAGCATGGGCGACTGAGAAAAACAAATTGGTACAATTTAAGACCAAGTGGCAAACAAAAACGCAGGGGCTAGGGATGGGGGTGTGAGCATGTGGGTCTGGGCAGATGAGATGTAGACATTGTTTGTATGTGTCTGTAAGTCGTCGTTCGGTATGTACAGTACCAGCCAAAACCTTGAACACACCTACTCATTCAGGGTGTTTTTCTTCATGTTTCTATTTCCTACTTTGTAGAATAATAGTGAAGACATCAAAACTATGAAATAAAACACATGGGGTCATGTAGAAAACCCAACAACGGTTCAACAAATTGGATTATTCAAAGTTGCCACCCTTTGCCTTGATGACAGCTTTGCACAGTTTTGGCATTCTCTCAACCAGCTTCATGAGGAATGTTTTTCCAACAGTCTTGAAGGAGTTCCCAAATATGCTGAGAAATTGTTGGCTGCTTTTCCTTGCAGCACTCCATTACTCTCCTTCTTGGTCAAATAGCCCTTACACAGCCTGGAGGTGTGTTGGGTCATTGTCCTGTTGAAAAGCAAGTGATAGTCCACTAAGCGCAAACCAGATGGGATGGCGTATCACTGCAGAATGCTGTGGTAGCCATGCTGGTTAAGTGTGCCTTGAATTCTAAATAAATCACTGACAGTGTCACGAGCAAAGCACCCCCACACCATCACCCCTCCTCCTCCATGCTTCACGTTGAGAACCACACATGCGGAGATCATCTGTTCACATACTTTGCCTCTCTTAAAGACACAGTAGTTGGAACCAAAAACATCAAATTTGGACTCATCAGACCAAAGGAAAGATTTCCACCAGTCTAATGTCCATTGCTTGTGTTTCTTGTACCAAGCAAGTCTCTCCTTCTTATTGGTGTCCTTTAGTAGTGGTGACTTTGCAGCAATTCGACCATTAAGGCCTGATTCACGTATGTCCCCTCTGAAAAGTTGATGTTGAGATGTGTCTTTTACTTGAACTCTGTGAAGCATTAATTTGGGCTGTAATTTCTGAGGCTGGTAACTCTAATGAACTTACCCTCTACAGCAGAGGTAACTCTGGGTCTTCCTTTCCTGCGGCAGTCCTCATGAGAGCCAGTTTCATCATAGCGCTTGATGGTTTTTACGACTGCACTTGAAGTAACTTTCAAAGGCTATCTTCTGTACACCACCCCTTCCTTTTCACAACACAACTGATTGCCTCAAACACATTAAGAAGGAAAAAATTCCACAAATGAACTTTTAACAAGGCACACCTGTTGAAATGCAATCCAGGTGACTACCTCATAAACTGGTTGAGAGAATGCCAAGAATGTGCAAAGCTGTCATCAAGGCAAAGGGTGGGTACTTCGAAGAATCTCAAATATAAAATATATTATATAGTAAAATAGTACAAATAAAGAAAAACCCTGGAATGAATAGGTGTGTCCAAAGTATTGACTGGTACTGTATACATTATATTTTTTTGCTTTTGGAATGTAAAAAAATTAATAAAAGTACAAATGTTATATTATAAAAAAATAGGTAAAAACAGACTGACCTCAAATATGCAAATTTTGAAATGTGCAAATCTCTCCTTGAGTTAAGCGTGTCTGTGTTCAAAGAGATTTCTCTTTGATAGAAGTCAAATGAGGAATCAAAAACCGAGCCAAAGCTTTTCTCTGGGTTAATAAAGTTCAACTACTCTATTGTGGTTTTGTTATCTGGCCTCTGATTGATATTGGATATATTCCATTGAGTATGGTTTGTAATACAAAGCTTAGTTCATTTCTCTCTCGGGGCTACATTTTTAGATGTTTGCAGAATGCGCCCCTGGCCGTGTCCTTGTGCGATACACTCTCAGAGAAAGCCAAAGTTGAAGAAAGAGTTGCTGAGTTGGTTAGATGGAGCCACTTCGATCAAATTAATGTCGAGCTTTTCTCTTTCACGCTATGTATTTTCTACTAATTACATCAACTATTGTTTCATGACAGAGAGAGAGTTATTGTAGATCTGCACATAGATAAAACATAGTGGGCAACAACAACAAAAAGGACATAGTGCCCATTACAATGCATAGAGTTCTCCTGTGAGAAGTTCTCACCACAAGTCCCTCCATCCTCACTTTATCATAGAACTGTAAAAGTGCTGTAATTGGACCTCATGCCCCCTTTATATATACGTATCACAGAGAAGATTAGATTAATGTACGTAATGCAGATACAAAACGGTGAAAGCTTCCGTTCTGTTAAGAGAAGCCCTGTTACTTTATGTCATCATGAGATGGGTTCTTTGTGACTAAATGAGATTTCAGGCATGCCTTAAAGCAAGGATGTCAAACTCATTCCATGGTGGGCCCAGTCACTAGTGTCTTTTGACCTAGACAACCAGGTGAGGGGAGTTCCTTACTAATCAATGACCATCAGTCAAGTACAAGGGAGGAGCGAAAACCTGCAGACACTCGGCCCTCCGTGGAATGAGTTTGACACAGGATCGGGGTTTCTAAGATAACCATTCAAGATCCAGCTCCTGACTCTACTCACGTCGGGTATTTACAGAGACGTGCGCCTTCTACTGAGATCATTAATTTAAGCTGTTTATTTCTGAGTCTATGCGTCACAGACGTACGTGTGTGTTTTGTGTTTGATGATTGATGTGCATATGCACCAACTCAGCAGAAACTAGGAGTGAAGATTAGAGAAAAGTGGAGATTCAGCATTACGTGGATAGGGTTGGTACTCACATAAATCACAGTAAGTCAAATTCTACACACACAAGCCCCTGCCCCCATCTCCACCCCCGTCACACTCACACACACACAGACACAAGCTTGCTGATGCGCTGACCTCACATTCATTTCATTACATATCGAAAAATCTTCCTGATCTGTTTGTGTGTTTTATTCTAAAATCAGACATACTGCAGGTGTTAGACACACCTGGCTGAATTAACCCATTTTGCCACTAACACTGTAAGTACACATGAAAGGCTCCAGATACTTGGACAGAAGTACACTACCATCAATTATAATCTAAATAGTTGAAATGGGTCAAATAACGCTAATAGGACTGAACCCAGTTTTGCTCACGTTTGATGCATGTGTGTTTAGCCTAATTCTGTGGCACTGATGTTCTGCGTGTCGTAGCCATTTCTCATCAGCATTGTACATTATGAGAGGTTATGTACGATTTGTAATTGTATTTATGAAGACATTGCGTGCTGCTTTTAGTTGATTTATGATGAATCAAATTTAATTCTGTGTTTGGTTTTTGACAGTCATTTTTAAAGGCCAGCGCTGTAAAAAACATGATTTACCTGTGTTGTGTGTGTATATATATATATATATAAACTTTTGAACGGTAGTGTGTATATATATATATACACTATCGTTCAAAAGTTTGGGGTCACTTAGAAATGTCCTGTTTTTTTTAAGAAAAGCAAATAGTTTGTCCATTTGTCCATCAAATTGATCAGAAATACAGTGTAGACATTCCCCCTCAGGAGACTGAAAAGTTGCATCACTGCCTGGTATGGCAACTGATCACAGAGCTGAGGGGCTGAAGGCAACCGCAAGGCACTACAGAGGGTAGTGCGTACGGCCCAGTACATCACTGGGGCCAAGCCACCCAGGACCTCTATACCAGGCAGTGTCAGAGGAAGGCCCTAAAAATTGTCAAAGATTCCAGCTACTCTAGTCATAAACTGTTCTCTGTGCTGCCGCACGGCAAGTGGTACCGGAGCGCCAAATCTAGGTCCAAAAGGCATCTAAACAGCTTTTACCCCCAAGCCTCCATAAGATTCCTGAACATCTAATCAAATGGCAACCCAGGCTAATCAAATGGCTACCCCCCCATCATGCTGTTGCTACTCTCTGTTATTATCTATGCATAGTCACTTTAATAACTCTATCTACACTACCGTTCAAAGTCTGGGGTCACTTAGAAATGTCCTTGTTTTTGGAAGAAAAGCACATTTGTGGTCCATTAAAATAACGTAAAATTGATCAGAAAGACAGTGTAGACATCGTTAATGTTGTAAATGACTATTGTAGCTGGAGAAGGCAGCTTTTTTATGGAATATCTACATAGGCGTACAGAGGCCCATTATCAGCAACCTTCACTCCTGTGTTCCAATGGAACGTTTTGTTAGCTAATCCAAGTTTATCATTTTAAAGGCTAATTGATCATTAGAAAACCCTTTTGCAATTATGTGAGCACAGCTGAAAACTGTTGTTCTGATTAAAGAAGCAATACAACTGTCCTTCTTTAGATTAGTTGAGTATCTGGAGCATCAGCATTTGTGGGTTCGATTACAGGCTCAAAATGACCAGAAACAAATAATTTTCTTCTGAAACTCGTCAGTCTATTCTTGTTCTGATAAATGAAGGCTATCCCATACGAGAAATTGCGAATAAACTGAAGATCTTGTACAACACTGTGTACTACTCCCTTCACAGAACAGCTCAAACTGTCTCTAACCAGAATAGAAAGAGGAGTGGGAGGCCCCGGTGCACAACTGAGCAAGAGGACAAGTACATTAGAGTGTCTAGTTTGAGACAGATACCTCATCTGGCAGCTTCATTAAATAGTACCCGCAAATCACCAGTCTCAATGTCAACAGTGAAGAGCCGACTCTGGGATGTTGGCCTTCTAAGCAGAGTTGCAAAGAAAATCCATCTCAGACTGGCCAACAAAAAGAAAAGATTAAGATGGGCAAAAGAACACAGACACTGGACAGAGGAAGATTGGAAAAAAAGTGTTATGGACAGACTAATCTAAGTTTGAGGTGTTTGGATCACAAAGAAGAACATTTGTGAGATGCAAAAAAAATGCAAAGATGCTGGAGAAGTGGTTGATGCCATCTGTCAAGCATGGTGGAGGCAAAGTGATGGTCTGGGTGTGCTTTGGTAGTGGTAAAGTGGGAGAGTTGTACAGGGTGAAAGGGATCTTGAAGAAGGAAGGCCATCACTCCATTTTGCAACGCCATGCCATACCCTGTGGACGGCACTTAATTGGAGCCAATTTCCTCCTACAACAGGACTATGACCCAAAGCACAGCTCCAAACTACGCAATAACTATTTAGGGAAGAAGCAGTCAGCTGGTATTATGTCTATAATAGAGTGGCTAGCACAGTCACCGGCTCTCAACCCTATTGAGCTGTTGTGGGAGTAGCTTGACCGTATGGTACATAAGAAGTTCCCATCAAGCCAGTCCAACTTGTGGGATGTTCTTCAGGAAGCATGGGGTGAAATCTCTTCATATTACCTCAACAAATTGACAACCAGAATGCCAAAGGTCTGCAAGGCAGTAATTCCTGCAAATGGAGGATTCTTTGAAGGACAGAGTTATAATTTAAATTTAAAAATCATTATTTATAACCTTGTCAATGTCTTGACTATATTTACTATTCATTTTGCAACTAATTTCAGGTATGTGTTCATGGGGAACAAAGACATTTCTAAGTTACCCCAAAACTTTTGAACGGTAGTATATATACAGTGGCAAAACAAAGTATGTGAATCCTTTGGAATTACCTGGATTTCTGCATAAATTGGTCATCAAATTTGATCTGATCTTCATCTAAGTCACAACAATTAACAAACATAGTGTGCTTAAACTAATAACACACAAAATATTGTATTTTTCTTGTCTATATTGAATACATCATTTAAACATTCACAGTGTAGGTTGGAAAAAGTATGTGAACCCCTAGGCTAATGACTTCACAAGAAGCATTGCCTGATGTGAACCATGCCTCAAACAAAAGAGATCTCAGAAGACCTAAGATTAAGAATTGTTCACTGCATATGGCTGGAAAGGGTTACAAAAGTATCTCTAAAAGCCTTGATGTTCATCAGTCCACGGTATGAAAAATGGTCTGAGAAAGTTCAGCACTGTTGCTACTCTCCATAGGAGTGTCCGTCCAAGAAAGATGACTACAAGAGCACAGCGCAGATTGCTCAATGAGGTTAAGAAGAATCCTAGAGTGTCAGCTAAGGACTTACAGAAATCTCTGGAACATGGTAACATCTCTGTTGACGAGTCTACGATACGTAAAATACTATACATAGCTGTCATCAAGGCAAAGGGTGGCTACTATGAAGAATGTCAAATACAAAATATATTTAGATTTGTTTAACACTTTTTTTGGTTACTACATGATTCCATATCTGTTATTTCATGCGATAGCAGATAGAACAGTCTATAGCTTAGGTGGCTGGATTCTGTATTTTTTGGGCCTTCCTCTGACACCGCCTGGTGTTAGAGGTCCTGGATGGCAGGTAGCTCGGCCCCAGTGATGTACTAGGCTGTACTCACCACCCTCTGTAGCGCCTTGCGATTGCCATACCAAGTGGTGATGCAGCCAGTCAAGCTGCTCTCAATGGTGCAGCTGTAGAACTTGTGACGATCCGAGGGCCCATGCCAAATATTTTCAGCCTCCAGAGGGGGATGAAGCGCTATCGTGCTCTCTTCACAACTATGTGGGTGTGTGTGGACCATGTTAGTTCCTTAGTAATGTGGACACAGAGGAACTTCAAGCTCTTGACCTGCTCCCCTACAGCCCAATCGATATGGGTGGTGTGTTCGCCCCTCCGTTTCCTGTAGCCCACTATCAGCTCCTTTGTCTTGCTAACGTTGATGGAGAGGTTGTGTGTGTGTGTGTGTGTGTGTGTGTGTGTGTGTGTGTGTGTGTGTGTGTGTGTGTGTGTGTATATATATATATATATATATATATATATATATATATATACAATATATATATGGAACCACACTCCCGGGTCTCTGACCTCCTCCCTATAGGTTGCCTCATCATCTTCGGTGATCAGTCATACCACTGTTGTGTCATCAGGGAACTTGATGATGGTGTTGGAGTCGTGCGGGGCCACACAGTTATCAGTGAACTTTGGTTCCCATCCTGTCAATAACTCCTCCCTGGCTTATTCATTCCTTTTCATGTCAAACAACAATGTATTCAAGGTTATGCCACTATATTATGACTGTAGAATTAGAATAATCATACTATTTCCATGATTCCTACAGTTCACCAATTCACTAGGTCTAGATGTTTGCCCATGTCATGCAGCCCCGCGTGGCACAGTGTGGAAATGATAACAAAGGTGCAATATATTTAAGTTGGATTGAACAGTATAAAACAATCAGAATGGATAAATACCTATTGAAATCACTTACAACGTATGTGTTGCCACCCTAGTGTCATGAACTACTCATAAAGCAGATTTAGTACTTTTATTGGGACTATAGATAAAACACTGTCAAATACCGTCATACTGTCATAAATGTGAAAAATACTGTGATATGATATTTTTGCCGTATCACTCAGCCCTAGAGCTGTTTGAAAAGACCGCCTGCAACTTCAGCCTGTTTTGGTGGGATGGAGCTTTGGTGGGATGGAGCTTTTCGGGACATTACCAGGCAGTAAATTAGTTAATGGACCAATGCGAAAGAGAGTTCCAAACCTCTCTGCCAACAGACAGCTGGTTTCGGTTATCCCCACTCAGACTATTCCCAGACATTCATAGCAAAATCCTTGCTTGAGATATTGCTCTTTGCTAAGAGGCTATATGTGTTTATTTTTGAACATTTTAATGGAAACCAATCACAGGAAAGTACTTAACTTAATAGTTACCCAGAAATGACTTGATATTGAGATAAAAACGGCTGCATTGGACCTTTAATGAAACCCCGCCCTGTTTTCAGCTTCAGTTATTTTGAACTCTCCTGTGTGTAATGTGATTGGGTGATTGGGTCCTGTACGTGATGTACTGAATTAAGATGAATGACGGTATGTGGAAGGCAAACCTCTCTTCCTCTCTGGGACCATTCGTTTGATTGCCTTCAATTGTGTAACTCGTTTCTCTGAAAGTATCTGCGGGGATATGAGAGGAAATGGTTGTAACATCTCAGTGAAACCATATTTCTCCTTTGCCATGTAAGGGCCGAGTTAAGACACTGCTGCATTTCTCTACGCTCCCAATCAAAACTACGTTTTATTTTTTATTCCACACGGCTTTCATCTCAGGCCATTTGATAGGCCTTGATTATTCTCTCTGCTGAGGTTCCATCTCTGTCAATCCTGCCATCTTGCTCTCTTGTCTGTGATACAGTGAAGAACAGAGGGAGAAGAAAATGCTGAAAGGGCTTGGTCAGAGGAAGACAGAAAAGAGGAAGAGAGGAGAGGAGGAGAAGTTGCAACATTCAGGCATCTACTTGATGGATTTAGTGAAGAAGTATGGACAGATTACTGACGTGATACAAAGTATCTAATCCTTGATGTGTTTACTGGTAGTAAAAACATTGCATGTTAGCTGCCAGCTGGAAACCTAACTAGGTTTAATTTATTTATTTGATTGATCGACAAGGCAAATAAAATAAACAAAATGTAATCTGAAGCAGAACATACAATGTCTTTCATATTTTTTAAAAACTTATTAGATACAATAGATTCAGGGACCTGTTAAGTCATTCTGACCTGTTGAAATAATAATATCTGGTAAAACAGGTTAGGGAGGAGAAAACAGGGTAGGTAGGAGAAAATAACAGGTCCAACCAATTCAAATGTCCTAAATGAGCCCTGGTTTATAGGAAAGGTACTCTTTTTTAGAAAGTATGTCTTCTTCTTCATACCTGATCTGTTCTCATCCTCCTAGTGCAGGACATGTCATTTCCATAGAGTGTTTCATTCAGATATGGGGTGTGCATTTGGCAGCAGGATTTCAAAGATTAGCTTTAGGGCTGAATCTTTGGTTGTGTAAATGTTATTTGGTAGTGTTGGGTGAAACTGTAGCCGAAGAACTTCTCTCTCGGCGTAACCTGCTCTGTTTCCAGATGACAACCCAAGGGAAACATCTCAACTGCATCTTTTCGTCAAATTCCCTGCATCTACACCACCTTGTAAACACTTTCTATCACCTCTTATAAACCTGGGCATAAATGCTCAAGTCAAAATCAAATTAAGTCAACGTTCATTCGTCACATGTGCCCGAATACAGCAGGTGTAGATCATACAGTGAAATGCTTACTTACAAGCCATTAACCAAAAGTGCAGTTTTTAAGGTAAACAATAGATAAGCACCGGTTAGTCGGGCTATTTGAGGAAATATGAACACGTGGGTTTGGTTAAGGTGACTATGCATAGATCATAAACATAGAGGATCAGCAGCACACAAAAGGGGTTGGCGGGACACACACACACACACACACAATGCATAGTAGGCATTTGTAGGCATTTGATTAGCTGTTCAGGTCCTAGACTTGGCGCTCCGGTACCGCTTGCCATGCGGTTGCAGAGAGAACAGTTTATGACTGGGGTGGCTGGAGTCTTTGACTATTTTTAGGGCCTTCCTCTGACATCGCCTGGTATAGAGGTCCTGTATGGCAGGCAGTTTAGCCCCAGAAATGTATTGGGCCGTACGCACTACCCTCTAAAGTGCAGTGCGGTTGGAGGCTGACCAGTTGCCGTACCAGGCAGTTATGCAACCAGTGAGGATGTTCTCAATGTTGCAGCTGTAGAACCTTTTGAGGATCTGAGGACCCATGCCAAATCTTTTTAGTTTCCTGAGGGCGAATAGGCTTTGTCGTGCCCTCTTCACAACTGTCTTGGTGTGTTTGGACCATTCTAGTTTGTTGGTGATGTGGACGCCAAGGAACTTAAAGCTCTCAACCTGCTCCACTACAGCCCCGTCAATGAGAATGGGGATGTGCTTGGTCCTCCTTTTCCTGTAGTCCACAATCATTTTCTTTCTCTTTATTGCATTAAGGGATAGGTTGTTATTCTGGCACCACCCGGCCAGGTCTCTGACCTCCTCCCTATAGGCTGTCTCGTCATTGTCAGTGATCAACCCTACCATTGTTGTGTCGTCTGCAAACTTAATGATGTTGTTGGAGTCGTGCCTTTCCATGCAGTCGTGGGTGAACAGGGAGTACAGGAGGGGACTGAGTACACACCCCTGAGGGGCTCCAGTGTTGAGGATCAGCGTAGCAGATGTGTTGTTACCTACCCTTTCCACCTGGGGGCGGCCCGTCAGGAAGTCCAGGATCCAGTTGCAGAAGGAGGTGTTTAGTCCCAGGATCCTTTGCTTAGTGATGAGCTTTGAGGGCACTATGGTGTTGAAAGCTGAGCTGTAGTCAATGAATAGCGTTCGCACGTAGGTGTTCCTTTTGTCCAGGTGGGAAAGGGCAGTGTGGAGTGCAATAGAGATTGCATCATCTCACAATGTCAGTTTAAGCTCATAGGCAATCGCTAAGTGCAATTGACATCTCCCTCAGGCACTTCATGGAGCAGCCTGTTAATTTCAAACTAAACACGACCGAGACACATTAATTGGATGTGCTCTACCGCTGGTAGAGAACAGGTAGAGGTAACAGAACAGCTAGCTAGCAACCTGCAGATCCACAGTCCCCTCCTGCCTGCCTCCTCTTGCTGTGCATTCAGAGTGGAACTGACATGCAATCCCTGAATACACTCTTGTATTGATTCACTGTTTGGAGGTGGTGGATTGCGGGGGAGGGCAGGCGGCTGGGAGGGAGGGAGACGTTTTCCCCTAGTCTGCTCTCGGTGCGTGACAGTCCTAATGCATATGGACTGCTCTTCTAAAGGGGGAAGTTTAAAAAAGAAAACAGACTTGTGAATAATGCAGGAGAGCTGTATGTGTATACACCACAGGGAATGAGCTCGACCACCGGGAGGGTCCCTGTCTCTCTGTCTATCCGTCTCTCTGTCTCTCTCCACACACTCCGGAGGTGCACTGGGTGTTTTTGAGATGTTACCATGGTAATTAAGATCCTTGGGCAGAACGATGGAGGACTCCGTATTGAATGTTGATTAGGGTTCATGGCGATGCCGGGTTTCAGGCAGACACAGCTGTGAACAAGGGTCTCACAGAGGTGGTCAGCCAAGTAATATATCCTGTAGGCCATTATTGATCCCATCAACCATTATGTAGTTTAACAGTAGATTACACATACATTTAGGGGGTCAAAGGTTTAGCATTAATTTATCATAGCAGTAATCCAAGCAATCACAAATACTTCTGGATTGATCACTCAAATCCTGAATGTTCATCTTCTGCCTCTCCTTCACTCTCTGTCACTAAATAAGCCCAGCTATTGTGATCCCCCATGAGGAGTGACCTGACTCTAAATCCAGCGTGTGTTACCACATCAATGAGAGCTAGAGATTGCTTTCTGTAATCTGTCATTTTTCAGCAGATGTATTATATTTTTTCAATGGGTCAGCTCAAAGAACACCAATGGAATTTTGCAGACCAGATGTAATTGTAGGTCCTGTCTTAAACTCTGTCACTTGGGGCTGCATGGTTAATTGCCCCAAAACACAAATGACAATGATTTAATGGCAAGGCACCACATCCTAATAGGGTCATGTTTTCCCCCTTAATTATATCATAATTAACTTTTACCAGTTGAATATAGACACCAATATAATAATTCTTTGTATTTCAACATTTCAGAAATATTGTTTTAAAATATGCATATACTGCCAATACATTTTGTCTGGTCACTGGATCACGAGAACATAACTATTTTGGTTCCATTTTTCCACTAGGACTGGACTTGTATAGAGCAGATTGTGGATATTGAACTTTTTTCATCTTTCTATCTGTAAAATACTAAAGACATACTTAACTGCATGTGTGGTGCATATTTCCAAAGAACATGTTATCTACAATCAAAATCATAATATTTAGCACTTATTAACTTTTTTTTACAAAGCAGGGGCTTGTGTAATCTTCTTGGGTTTACTGGCCATTTTATGTTTATGGATAGTTTCTCTTTGAGGCTCTTTAGACCCTTTGTATCCTAGATGTCAGAAACATTTTCTAAAAGGAGTACAAAGTCCTTAGAAGAGGTGTCCAAAAACAAGTGTAAAATACACACACTAGAAAATACAGATAACCGACCTCGACATCTCTTTATTTTTTAGTTGCAATGACTCAATGAACAACACGTTGGGTGTGGCCTAGACTCAATCAGATTGTAACGTCTGCTTCCAACTCACACCCTCAAATACCTAGATCCCCTGAACACAGCTCACTTTCCAGCCCACTTTCCAGCTCACACTCTCAAACACCTAGATCCCCTGAACGCAGCTCACTCTCCAGATCCTAATCGCCTGAATTCTAATCACCTGTTCTCACACCTGTATGTCATTATCACACACTATTTAGTTCAGTTCTTTGCAACCCATCACTGTGAGGTATTGTTTGTTTTGTGTGGACTACAGAGAAACAATGCCGCGCAAATTGAAACTCATTAAAAAAAATAATGAGAATTTCCATCATACTAATTGAGGTGTAGATTACATCTTATATTACAGTGTTCCAACTTGTAAACAAGGCTGCATTAGATTTATTTTAATGCAACTCCGTGCAGTCAATGACAATGTCCGCTTTAGGTATTGAATTTGACAGCTCTAATGCAGTTCCACCTCCGAAGTCACCGCCTGTCACGTGTGCTCCCTCTCCGGCCTCTAGGTCACCAGGCTGCTCGTTATGGCGCACGCCTGTCACCATTGTTACGCGCAACTGCACGTCATCAGACTCACCTGGACCTCCATCACTTCCCTGATTACCTTTCCTACACATGTCACTCCCTCCGGTTCCTTCCCCAGGCGTCATGGTTTCTGTGTCATGTCTGTGTGCTATTAGTGTTGCTTATTTTGTATTATGTTGTGTTTATTTATTAAAGCACTCACTCCCTGAACTTGCTTCCCGACTCGCAGCGCACATCGTTACACCGCCCAAAACAACCGCTATGCGGGATGTCGGCTAAAGCGGATCTGAATGAAGTCTCAGCCCTTCGTCTATCTCAGCTCAGATGTGCTGTTGGTGGCAACTTCTCTTCTGGTTCTAGTATCATCCTTGATCATGGTGGGTGATTGATTGTGTTAGGTACAGTACATTAGTACACCTCTTTTAAAATATTGGCAAGAGATTGAAATTGTGAAACGTCTATTATCCTTTAATGTAGATAATCACTTGAGTCTTGCAGAATTATGTCCTTGCAAGGGCCCGGGAGAGAATGAGTGATATATACTGTATATATAGAGAGAAAGAAGGGAGATATTCTCAGCCTCGTAATTGAAATGGACTTCTGAGACTTAAGGCTCTAAGTGAAGTTACAAAGCCAGAAAATAAAGATGAAGCCTTCATTTAATCTCACTTGAAATGAGATGTGTAGCTGCTCTCTTCCCTCTAGTGAGGTTGTTTGTTTGCTGTATGGTATAACCACTGGTGGAAAAAGTACCCAATTGTCGTAATTGAGTAAAAGTAAAGATATATTCATAGAAAAAGACTCAAGTAAAAGTGAAAGTCACCCAGTAAAATACTACTTGAATAAAAGTCTAAAAGTATTTGGTTTTAAATATACTTAAGTATCAAAAGTAAATCTAATTGATCAAATGTACTTACTATAATTATCAAAAGTAAAAGTATAAATCATTTCAAATTCCTTATATTAAGCAGAACCAGACGGGCACCATTTTCTTGTTTTTTTACATTTACGGATCGCCAGGGGCACACTCCAACACTCAGACATCATTTACAAACGAAACATTTGTGTTTATTGAGTCCGCCAAATCAGAGGCAGTAGTGATGGCCAGGGATGCTCTCTTTATAAGTGCTTGAATTGGACCATTTTCCTGTCCTGCTAAGCATTCAAAATGGAACGACTACTTTTAGATGTCAGGGAAAATGTATGGGGTAAAAAGTGCATTATTTTCCTTAGGAAAGTAGTGATGTAAAAGTTACAAAAATAAAAATAGTAAAGTACAGATAACAAAAAAAACTACTTAAGTAGTACTTGAAAGTATGTTTACTTAAGTACTTTACACCACTGGGTTTAACCTACATGTTTCCTATAATCACTTTCACAGTGACCACTCATGAAAGTGATTAGTCATCTTAGAATTGCTCCTTCAACTGATCACTATCCAAAATATCTTATGATTGTAGAGATTTTTAGGGGAGCTCTGTACCTCATTCAAACATGAATTCCTTCATTTTGCTCCAACAACCTATTTGTTGTACATTCTTTGATTTCCAATTATGTGGTTCCAGTTTATCGGACTCAAAGCGGCACTCTTCACATGGTTAATCTCTCTCCAGTCGAGGAGTTGGAGAAAATGGCCCTTTATACTCGACACATAAGGAAAGAGAACAGGGGAAATATTCCTGGATCGAATCTCAGAGTAGTGTTGAGTTGGGCAAGAGATCAAAGAAGCCTGTCCGGCAAGCTGCAGCAAAGAGCGAGAGAGAGAAAGAGAGAGAGGGGGGACGACGACGACCCACTAAGAAGTAGAGTAGGGGAGTGGTGGAGCGGGTTCCTCAGATTAACTGATCCTCCGTTCCACTACGCCAACTACAATGGAGGGAAGAGGACAAAAAGAAGGATAATAGAAATCCAATTGTTGAAAATGCTGAGCAGTTCAAGACTGGTGGAGAGGGCAATTAATTTGGCATTAACCCCTCTTGCTACCAACATCTTTCCCTGTTATCCGACCTTCGCTACAGCCCCTAAGTCTGACTCTTCTCCCCCGATGGCCCTTTGGTGCCTACGGAATGAAAAGAGAGAGGGAGACCAATCTAGTACTCACAACATGCACATGTTGCTCTGAGATTCTGCGTTTTCTCTGACCCCTTGCCCTGTTAACCTGTCTGTCTGGCACCCTAAAGCTGTTGCTGCCTCTCCAGTGAGACCCTCAATAATTAATCAAGGGAACAGACACACACAGGCAGACACACAAACACACTGGTAGCACGTCAGTGGAGTTCTTGTTTTACTCCAGAGGTTCTTGAGGTTTTCGGTTGCCCCGGGCCTATTTTTAATGCCGAGATAGAGAGCGAGTTAGCCAGCATGGGAGAGAAGGAGGGGATATAAAGGAGAAACGGCTATGTTTAATTCATAATAGTTTGTTTGTACTCGTTCACTGCCTTGTCTGCTTGCGTTTAACCTATATGTCCATGCATTTATATTTACATATACTTTATACATATCCCTATATGAATATGCTTCTGTTACACAAGATACACTATATATACAAAAGTATTTGGACACCCCTTCAAATTAGTAGATTTGGCTATTTCAGCCACACCCTTAGCGAACAGGTGTACACAATTGAACACACAGCCATGCAAACTCCGTAGACCAACATCGTCAGTAAAAAGGCCTTAACGAAGAGCTCAGGGACTTTCAACGTGGCACCGTTATAGAATGTCACCTTTCCAACATGTCAGTTCATCAAATATCCGACCTGTTAGAGCTGCCCCGGTCAACTGTAAGTGCTGTTATTGTGAAGTGGAAACTTCTAGGAGTAACAAAGGTTCAGCCGCGAAGTGGTAGGCCACACAAGCTCACAGAACGGGACCGCCGAGTTCCAAACTGCCTCTGGAAGCAACCTCAGCACAAGAAATGTTCACCGGGAGCTTCATGGAAGGGGTTTCCATGGCCGAGCAGCCTCACACAAGCCTAAGATCACCATTTGCAATGCCAAGCGGCGGCTGCAGTGGTGTAAATCTCGCCGCCATTGGACTCTGAAGCAGTGGAAACGCGTTCTCTGGAGTGATGAATCACACTTCACCATCTGGCAGTCCAACGGACGAGTCTGGGTTTGGCAGATGCCAGGAGAATGCTACCTTCCCCCAATGCATAGTACCAACTGTAACGTTTGGAAAAATGGTCTGGGGCTGTTTTTTAAGGTTCGGACTAGGCCCCTTAGTTCCAGTGAAGGGAAATCTTTTTGGAAACAGTTTGTGGAAGGCCCTTCCTTTCCTGTTTCAATAAGACAATGCCCCCATGCACAAAGCGAGGTGCATACAGAAATGATTTGCGGAGATCGGTGTGGAAGAACTTGACTTGCCTGCACAGAGCCTTCCCAGGAGAGTGGAAGCTGCTATAGCAGCAAAGGGGTGACCAACTCTATATTAATGCCATGATTTTGGAATGAGATGTTCGACGAGCAGGTCATGTAATGTACTTTGACATGTACATCAGGGAAGCGTAGCTCCCCTGCTGTGACACCTCTCTCTTTTTGCGCTTGGCTAACAGTCCTGCGAATTGCTGGAACGTCATCAACGCACTGCTGGTCCGCCCAACTCTATGGGGCCTTTATGCTTTATTCAACCAGTAAACAATGGAGGAGAAACATCTCCTCTCCTTTACCAAACTACTGTCTGCTATGATACTTTAGAGACAGGAGGGAGACCAAAGGACAGGGAGGATCTGTGGGGAGGGACACAAAGAGGTGTTTTGGCCAATGCAGTTTGTCTTCCTCAGCAGGTGGGCTCTCTCCCTCGCAGGAAGACTGCTCTGTCCTGCGCTCTCACTGTCACAGGTCCACAGAAACACAGATGAAAACACAGCCGTCTGGAGCCCATGGTTAGCAGCTATGTGATCTACATCCTACACCCTTCCCTTATGTTCGATTCGGCCTACACCATTTATGTCCCGGGTCAATTTGACCTATAAAGTAAGTACATCAAGATCATAAATACCTGATTTTATACTCACAAAATGTATTTTCCAGTATCTGAGAAGGTCCTCTTTCATATTTCCCCCTTTGAGTTGATACACCCAACTGTTCAAAATGTAGAGCCAAATGTTTGATTACTGTGCCAAAGTTGCAAATCAATGAAATTATTACATTTTATGAAATTTTTAGCTCATTTTTAGCCAAACTTCAGATCGTTGTCCCTCGGCCTCTGAACATCACAGGGAAAACATACTTATATCCTTGTGAGCATCATGGGTATATCTTTACAGCATGTCATACCATTTGTCTGTAGCACAAAGGTCAAGGTAAAGGTCAAATGAACTTAAAATTGACTTCAGATCAGTTTTGCTCAACCTCTGACCATCATAGGGACATCATACTTCTACAGTGCCTTCAGAAAATATTCATACCCCTCGACTTATTGCACATTTTATTTTGTTACAGCTTGAATTATCAAAGGGATTAAATATGCTTTTTGTTTCTCACCCATCTTCACACAATACCTCAATGACAAAATTAAACTTGTTAATTTATTGAAAATGAAATACAGAAATATGTCATTTACATAAGTATTCACACCCCCGAGTGTTAGAATCACCTTTGGCAGCGATGACAGCTGTGAGTCTTTTTGGGTAAATCTCTTAAAGCTTTGAACACCTAGATTGTACAATATTCTTCTTTAAATCTTCAAGCTCTGTCAAGTTGGTTGTTGATCATTGCTAGACAGCCATTTTCAAGTCTTGCCGTAGTTTTTCAAGCCAAGTCAAAACTATAACTATGCCACAAGGTCACATAATTGGTTTTAGGCTTTTGTCCTGCTGAGAGGTGAATTTGTCTCACAGTGTCTGTTGGAAATCAGACTGAACCAGATTTTCCTCTAGGATTTTGCCTGTGATTAGCTCTATTCCATTTCTTATAATCCCCTAAACTCCCTAGTCCTTGCCAATTACAAGCATACCCATAACAAGATGCAGCCACCACCACTCTTGAAAATATGAAGAGTGGTGCTCAGTGATGTGTTGGATTTGCCTCAAACGTTACATTTTTGCAGTTTTACTTGAGTGCCTTATGGCAAACGGGATGCATGTTTTGGAATATTTATATTCTGTACAGGCTTCCTTCTTTCCACTCTGTCATTTAGGTTAGTATTGTGGAGTAACAACAAAGTTGTTGATCCATCCTCAGTTTTCTCCTATTACAGCCATTAAACTCTGTAACTGTTTTAAAGTCAACATTGGCCTCATGGTGAAATCCCAGAGCGGTTCCTTCCTCTCCGGAAGGAAAGACGCCTGTATCTTTGTAGTGACTGGATGTATTGATACACCATCCGAAGTGTAATTAATAACTTCACCATGCTCAAAGGGGTATTCGGTATCTGCTTTTTAATTTTTTACCCATCTACCAATAAGTGCCCTTATTTGTGAGGCATTGGAAAACCTCCCAGGTCTTTGTGGTTGAATCTATATTTGAAATTCACTGCTCAACTGAGGGACTTTACAGATAATTGTACGTGTGGGGTACAGAGATGAGAGTCATACAAAAATCATGTTAAACACTATTGCAGCCCATGCAACTTATTTGACTTAATAAGCACATTGTTACTACTGAACTTATTAAGGCTTGCCATAACAAATACTTATTGACTCATTTTTTTATTAATTTGTACACATTTCTACAAATTTAAATCCACAATGACATTATGGATTATTGTGTCTAGGCCAGTCACTCAAAATCTCTATTTAATCTATTTTAAATTCAGGCTGTAACACAAAATGAGGAAAAAGTCAAGGGGTGTGAATACTTTCTGAAGGCACTGTATATATTTGATCAGCAAAGTTGCACCAGTCCTGTGTATAAATCAGCTTGTTTCTAAGGACACACCTTTTTTAAATTATATATGTGCTTTGGCGAAGTGTGTGGGGTTATATCCTGCCTATTTGGCCCTGTCCGGGGGTATCATCGGATGGGGCCACAGTGTCTCCTGACCCCTCCTGTCTCAGCCTCCAGTATTTATGCTGCAGTAGTTTATGTGTCGGGGGGCTAGGGTCAGTCTGTTATATCTAGAGTATTTCTCCTGTCTTATCCGGTGTCCTGTGTGAATTTAAGTATGCTCTCTCTAATTCTTTCTTTCTTTCTTTCTTTCTCTCTCTCTCTCAGAGGACCTGAGCCCTAGGACCATGCCTCAGGACTACCTGACAGTCCTTGCTGTCCCCAGTCCACCTGGCCGTGCTGCTGCTCCAGTTTCAACTGTTCTGCCTGCGGCTATGGAAACCTGACCTGTTCACCCTCGACAACCTCTGTGATTATTATTATTTGACCATGTTGGTCATTTATGAACATCTTGGCTATGTTCTGTTATAATCTCCACCCGGCACAGCCAGAAGAGGACTGGCCACCCTTCATAGCCTGGTTCCTCTCTAGGTTTCTTCCTAGGTTTTGGCCTTTCTAGGGAGTTTTTCCTAGCCACCGTGCTTCTACACCTGCATTGCTTGCTGTTTGGGGTTTTAGGCTGGGTTTCTGTACAGCACTTTGAGATATCAGCTGATGTAACAAGGGCTATATAAATACATTTGATTTGATATAGGTCAAGGTCAAATTGCAGGGGTGAAATTGACCCAGAACATCATGGATGTCACTATTCCAGTACAGAGTGTAATAATAAAAATATAACATAAAACATTTTGAGATCCATACTTAGGAAAGTAGGGTCATGGTGGAAAAATGACGTAAAATAGTATTTTAGTGATTTCAAACTGACCCAGAACACAAGCGAAGGGTTTAATCCCCGGATGGATAATCTTCCCCATCCTAGTCATTTACCTTTACATCCTTCCTGTAATGATTAGACATGCCAACTGTTCTTAGCATGCACATTTACACAATTCCAGCGAAGATGTACTTTCCATTATCCAGGTGTTTATTTACATAAATGAGCGCCATTTGGATAAACACCTAGACTGTGACAGGGACCTATCCCGCTGCCCTCTCCTTGTCATTGATGCACAGCTGAGGACACACACGCAGATGGCAGAGAGAGATGGCCTGTGTTTCTGGTTCTTCGTGTAGGCTACCACAGCTCACATGCCATGATTATATTTATCATCCCAGCTACTATGTGTCCTTCTCAGCGCCAACAGGGAGATTTTCCTACATCATTACAACCCAAAGTACTACCTTCCACTTTAATCCCCTCCCAAAACAGGATTATTTGGGACTCTGGCCAACATATTAACTCTTGATTTATCCCGTCATTTAGTCAGACTAACGTTGTTACGCTGATCAAATTCCCCAGCAGGAAAATGCCTCAGAATAAAACCATTTTCATCCCCAAAGATGGTGACGTCTTCATGAGGATAGCAAGAAAAATATTTGATGCCTTAGTTATGAAACTGAACTTGGTTTTAATGCGCTGCAGCTAACAGATAGCAACAGACGTGGAGGACATATAGCACATCTAGCAATACGTTTCTTTTTTCAAACTTGGCTGAGAATTGAAATATCGTGTTTTGATATAGAATTTAGCTCAACTTTCAAGCGGCAGAGCTGCATAAATGCTAATGGACCTGAATCGCAGCGGCAGCCGTCAAATGTACTGTGTCTGAACGCACTACAATGCTGCACATGATAGACCGCATTTAAATGACAAACGGTGGATGGATTGAGAAAATAGTGTTATTCCACATTACTTTTACCTGTTTTTCATTTACATCTTAAGACCCATGTCTGTCTGTAAGTGGGGGGGGGCTCTGGATAGCATGCACAGAGCCTGAATCTGTCTAGGCTGTGGGGAGCAAGAGGGAGGAGAGCAGTGGAAGATGGGTTTATCGAGCTCTCTCAGCTGTCTTGCGTTGTGCATCTACGTTTGATTAACATAGAGATTGGATGTGGCTGCGGATGCCTTCAGGTGAGGCTGCGTTGGAATCAAAGCTCAGCTCCTCTTTATCTGTGTGTACCACCTGGTTGGAAGCAGCACAGCGGTTTCAGTACGGCTGGCTGTTTGCCCGACAGGGAAGATCTGCAGGGGCCGATGGCAGACACCTTTCCTCAGGAGACAGTGCAGGAGGAAAGAGAGAAGGAGAGCGGGAACAGATTGACGACCTAATAGAGAGAGAAGGTCAGGGAGGCAAACGGAGTGGAGGAGAAAGACATGAGAAAGATAGCTAGCCAAGCGTGTGTGGCAGAGATGAGAGAAATAGAGATGAGAGTGTAAAAGAGAGTGATAGTGGAAGATATATATTTTTTCCCCAATGATTTTCTTCAATGATTTTCAGTGATTTTCTTTTATTGGTAAAAGTTCTGGTCTTGTGACCAATCAGACAGCTACACACAATGTGTGTGTTGGTGTGTGTCTGTGAGTCAACACACAAACTAGAGAGCCTGCAACCAATGGTCTGACTGATTGAGATGACTGCCAAAATGAGTGGACACGAAACCAACCATTTAAGTATATTTCAATAGATTTCACAAAATGTAATTTCGGGCACATGACATTAATAATTGTGGGATCGAGAGCTCACGATAAACATGACAGTGCGAGATGAGTAGAAAGGGTTGAAATCGTGTTAATGCTCTGACAAGAGGTAAACAGACAATTAGAATGTGTGTGTGTGATGAGAAACAGCATGTTGTTGTTCCTGAGGTTTTGTTTGCATATACTGTAGTATAGCCTACATACAGTGCAGGTATACTGTGTATACTGTACATTGTGTGTTACAATATATATTCTTGGGGAGAGGGGACTTGACACATTTTCCTTATTATTACTAGAATCACATATGAGCAATCCCTGTTTAAGGACAAGGAAGCATGTGCATACACACAAGTAACAACAACTACTCTGACTCTGTGTGTGCTCACTCTCATATTCTAATCAGAGTGGGGCTTATTGTTGTTATTGCAGCTGCTGAGGGGTTTACTTTTCACTCTTCCTTTCTTGAAAAGGTGGGGCAGAGCCACCCCTCAGCTGCCCAAAACAACACAGAGGTCACCGCTAAGCCCTCCTGGGTCAAGGGTCAGCTAACTCCCCTAATGAATTGAAGATGTGACTATGAGGTTGGCTGAGGGGACAGCTTTGATATTAGTCCTGGAGTGCCTCCATCCCCATCCCCTGGCTGACTGCAAAGATCTGGTAGTGTCATAAATTGATTGTAGTGTGAGTGCAATTTCGGCAGAATGAGAGCAAGCCGTGGAGCTTCTAATCAGGGTTGGCGTCTAACTTTGTGTCATGGGAGCTGGGAGTGTAATTCAATGACAACAGTGCTCTTTGACATGGAGATGCAATACCATGGAGAAGAAATAAACAAGCTAGGATCCCAGACCAAGGCCTGCATTATAATGACCTCTGTCGACACAGCCCACACTGTATAAGACTAGGAAAAACACGTCTAAACCGCAGCGAGTTATGCACAGAATGATAAGTTTCACGACACACAAATACTGTGAAATGTGAACAGAATGATGCAGTCAGATGAGTGAACCCATGGTCCACAACGGAATTCAGTTCAATGTATATCAATTGATTGCTGTGTATCCTGTACAATTTTGATTGGTATTGAACATGGTGCCGGAAATCTGAATGTAAATCTGCCCAACGACTTGCTTTTTTTGTAAGCACACATATCATTATACAGTTGTTCCACCTGTCAAAAAATGAAAGGGTTTCTGTGTGGTTTCTTATTGTCATTATATAGGCTTGTGAATGTTGATTTAGTGAATGGAGGTTTATGCACATCAATGTCAGCTGCAAGGTTGTTCAACGATACACAGACAGTGGTAAAGGTTTATTTAATATATATAATATAACAAATGTTGCTAACAAAACACTTAGTTATTTGCACATACAGTTAACTACGAGAGCATCCTTATCTTAGCCGTTTATTGATTGTAAAGAGAACACACTCCTTTCACATTCAATGGACCATAAATTATAATATCGACATAAAAACATTCTTATCCACAGAATCATACTCGTCCGGAACTCTTTTACATTGCAGCCTTGGAAGAGAAATTTGCTCATTTTGTAGACAAACAATACATAATTAGAGTATTCATACACACAGCTGCCTCGACGTTCAGGATAACTCTGCTCGCTAGGTCAAGGTTATCCTGAGGCCTGAAAGTGTGCTATTCCATGTTTACATTAGCACCTGCTCCTCATCTCAGCTCTAAAATGCTATTCCTCCAGGTCAGTTTCAGACCTTCCACTGGAGCCTACCTGTATCTGCCTGAAGGATAATGAGCATAACCACTAGTTCGACAATAAACCAACTCCTCTGCACCTATAACTTTGACTTATTTGAAGGGGAGTTACAGGGGTGGCTGTAGCTAATAGGGGAGTAAGCCAATAATAGTTTCATAGTTTCCTCGTCAGACAAATGTTCCTATTAGTCCGTGCAATTTCCGTAAGAGATGTTCCATGCAGCTAAATAAGAATTTCTGATTATCCAATTAGTTTATGAACGCAACATTGGTTCTACAGCTTGGAGGGTTCCGCATCATTCACGAGTTCTCTGACGTCTCACCTATGGCCACTTCCAGCCCAAGCCTACAGTAAGTAGTTCATTATCCAGGAGTGCCACTATTCTCATTGCACAGTGAGAGTTTGGCGAGACAGCTCGGCTCTGTGACTCAGTGTTCTGAAGAGTGTTTACATAGGACTGCTGCAGACTGCTATAAACACTGCTCCCCCCCCTCCCTCCCAGGTGTGAATATGAATATGCACAAATGAAATTGAGGATAATGAAAGCAGGAAAGTGAGAGTGCCTGCCAACAAGTGATTATGTCTCACTCTCTCAGCTAATCTGCATTTTTTTCCATAACAGACAAATAAGAACAGAAAAGCAGACCTCATTGTCGTCTAATGGTGATGGCGTGGAGTCAGTTGTCTTTTGTGTGATTTCCATTCCAGGTGCACTCTGGTTATGTGCAGCAACAGTACAGTGTTCTGACTGTGGCTCTGATTCACTGGCTGAATGACAGAAGAACCTGAATGCCATTTAGAAGCAGAGCCACATCTCAGTTTCTGTCAAGTGAAAGACTGGGTTAGATATTACATAAGACGATATGTTATGCAAGTGACCCTGGATAAAAGCATCAGCCAGGAGCAGAGAGGAATAATAGTACCCATGGTGGAACTTGATTAATAAAATCAAATAAACGGTGACAGTAAATGTATTTAACCTAAAACTTACCTTGACTTGGAAAGAGCTGCTGTGTTGGATAGCCTTAGCCAGCTAGCTCACATAAATAGCATTTCTCTCTGAGTCAGGTTGTTGAGTAGGCTAAATTAGCTGCATTAGCTAGCTAAAGTAAATGAAAGTTAAACTAAGAAGAAGAAAAAATACAATGAAATATAGCGCTCTCTCTCCCTTACTCTCAAGCTCTGCTGCTTCACCTTATTTTTTAAAGAAAAACTGTTCAACTATTGTATTTCTCTTTCTTTGAGTAAACTATTCAACACACTTCATTCACTGCAATGCTAGCTAGCTGTAGCTTAGCTTTCAGTACTAGATTCTTTTTCTGATCCTTTGACTGGATGGACAACATGTCAGTTCATACTGCAAGAGCTCCTATAGGTTGGAGGACGTCCTCCGGAAGTCGTGTGTAAGTCTGTAAGTCTATGGGAGGGGTGAGAATTGGACTCAAAATAGCCGTCCTCCGGCTATACCATAGTGCTACGCTAGAGGGTATTGTTGAGGCTACTGTAGACCTTCATTGCAAAACAGTGTGTTTTAATCAGTTATTTGGTGATGTGAATATATTTAGTATAGTTTTATCTAAAAAGGATAACTTTTTAAAAATGTTTCACTATTTTTATTTGTATGAAATTCACTGAGTAGGACGGTCCACCCCTTCCTCCTCTGAAGAGCCTTCACGGGTGTGTGTGTGCATGTTGTGAGTTTGTGTGTGTGTCCTTGCCCACAGTGCCCGGCCACTGGGGTTTAGCACACTGCTGACAGCCTTACATATGATTGCTAAGTCAAGAAGAGCCTCAGCCACAGACATCAAACTGTTTCTCTCTTCTGTGGAGCCTGCAGTCCTCTTCCTCCCTCTGCTTTAAAAAGCTAATTTGGTAAAAGTCCTGTCTGCTGCTGCCACGGCTGCTTTTTTTCTGGGCTAACAAGAGAACATTTCACAGGCTTTGCAGATGACTTTCTCCCTTTTCTCCCATTTCCCTCAACAAAGAGATTAGAAGATTATCCCACTCTTAAAGCCAGCTTGTCTAGACTGAACAGGGGGGAGGAAGGTGGGTGGATGAGGTAAGATTAGGGTAGCTTTAAAAATAAGAACTCCTCATGTGTTGGGGGAGAAAGATGGGGCGTGTACTTACCTCCTCGGGTCGAGAAAAGAAAATACAGGCAGACTATAAAGTCGGGGCCAGTCTGAAAGCAACATGCAGGCAGACACAGAAGAGAGAGATGATTCAGTCCACTGCTCACTGGGCCATTGTCACTGTCACAATGGCGGTAAAACTGCAAAGTCATGCACTACTGAAGCCCAAACCCGCTGTCTCCCTTCCTCTTTCCCTCCTACCCCCACTATATCTTTCTCTATCGCTACTCGTGTGTCCCTATAGGAATTCCTAGGTACAACCAATCAAACGCAGATCAGACATCAATAGAGCACACAGATCGTTTTTTTAAAACATTTTGAAAAATGAATAGCATATTACATATTATGATTCTGTATTATTGTTAAGGCACTTTAATTCCCGATAACATCACCATTGACCTTAAGTTGTCCATCACCATTGACCTCCTGTCTCAGCCTCCAGTATTTATGCTGCAGTAGTTTATGTGTCGGGGGGCTAGGGTCAGTTTGTTATATCTGGAGTACTTCTCCTGTCCTATTCGGTGTCCTGTGTGAATCTAAGTGTGCGTTCTCTAATTCTCTCCTTCTCTCTTTCTTTCTCTCTCTCGGAGGACCTGAGCCCTAGGACCATGCCCCAGGACTACCTGACATGATGACTCCTTGCTGTCCCCAGTCCACCTGGCCATGCTGCTGCTCCAGTTTCAACTGACCTGAGCCCTAGGACCATGTCCCAGGACTACCTGACATGATGACTCCTTGCTGTCCCCAGTCCACCTGGCCATGCTGCTGCTCCAGTTTCAACTGTTCTGCCTTACTATTATTCGACCATGCTGGTCATTTATGAACATTTGAACATCTTGGCCATGTTCTGTTATAATCTCCACCCGGCACAGCCAGAAGAGGACTGGCCACCCCACATATGCTCTCTCTAATTATCTCTTTCTTTCTCTCTCTCGGAGGACCTGAGCCCTAGGACCATGCCCCAGGACTACCTGACATGATGACTCCTTGCTGTCCCCAGTCCACCTGACTGTGCTGCTGCTCCAGTTTCAACTCTTCTGCCTTATTATTATTCGACCATGCTGGTCATTTATGAACATTTGAACATCTTGGCCATGTTCTGTTATAATCTCCACCCGGCACAGCCAGAAGAGGACTGGCCACCCCACATAGCCTGGTTCCTCTCTAGGTTTCTTCCTAGGTTTTGGCCTTTCTAGGGAGTTTTTCCTAGCCACCGTGCTTCTACACCTGCATTGCTTGCTGTTTGGGGTTTTAGGCTGGGTTTCTGTACAGCACTTTGAGATATCAGCTAATGTACAAAGGGCTATATAAATAAATTTGATTTGATTTGATTCACATTCTTAAATTGACATTCTTTGTATTGTTCTTTTGAAAGTATTTGACCTTATATGCCTCTTTTAAACATGATTTTGTCTTCTGGGTCTTTAGATATTCTTACGTCTTGTATGGCTCTTAAAACATCAGCAGGAACTCTTTCTTTTTTTTTCTCTCATAGCAACAAACTATTGTATACCCGAGGTAGTGCTCAACTGTATCTAAGTCCATGAGCTTCTTTGTTTCTGTACATAAGTCCATGATCACTTTCAGATTATTTGCTCACTAAACAGTCTATTTCTGTATTAGCCAGTGCTCGTCTCTTTTTTGTTGTTGAACAGGAGTTGTCCATAAGGCCATTGCTTGTGTATTTGCATAGTGCAAGGGCTGGTACTGATACACAACATTGTTTGTTGGTCCTGCATTGTAACAGGCTGGAGTTCCAAGCTTGTCATACGTGAATAACTTCGGCGGTCTGTGTTCTCCCATAGGCAACTGAGACTTTTGCTCCATTTCCCTGTTGCAGTCACTTTGAGCTGGTGACGGAAGATCTGGAACTTCTTTGTCTATGGGTAAGTCTACAGGTAAGTCCATAGTCTGTTCCACTTCGTTCTTAGTCTCTTCTGGCAGATGCATTGGGTTGTCCACAGGTGTGTCCTGTTCGGGATCAACTGCGTGTTCTGCAGGTCCTACATCAGGACTTTCGCTTCTTTCTGGGTACTCCCAAGGCGGCATTTCATATCTGTAGCATTCATCATCGTCATCGTCATTGTCCTGTTCGAGTTCTTCCATTTGTCTGTTACTTTGGTTTGTTCCTCTTTTCTTTGGCTTAGAGTTTTGCTGTGTTTGAACTTCCAGGGGCAGGTGGCCACACGGTAAGAGTAGGTTACGATGCAAGACTTGTCTGGACCTTCCTTGTTCAAGTTTCAGTTCATAGATCGTAATGTCTTCTCACACCTGGCGTAGAACTGTGTGAAAGTTGTCTTCCCAGTGATTACGAAGTTTGTCTGTACCTCCACGTGGTGTCATGTTTCTGATGAGGACATAATTGCAACACTGAGGTTCTGATTTGACTGTCGTAGTTTCCTTTACTTCTGTCTGGTGACATTTAACATTCTCCCTTGCAATTCTGTAGGCTTCCAGCATTCCTTGTTTACATTTGTTTGAGTACTCTTGAAGATGGCTGTTTCCTGACCCTGAGTTCAAGTTGAAGAGCATGCCAATGGGTAATCTCAGTGATCGTCCATACATGAGGTACAATGGAGATAATCCTGTCACTTCACAGGTAGTACAGTTATATGCATACAGCAGCTTGTTCAGGTACTCCTTCCAGTTTGTTTTCTGTCTGTGAGTGCCTTGAGCATCTGTATTAGCATTCTATTAAACTGTTCAACCTGCCCATTCCCCTGTGGATGGTAGGGAGTTGTACTTGACGCTGCGACGCCGCAGTACTTCTGCAATTTCTTGAAAAGCTGGTTTTCAAATTCTCCTCCTTGGTCATGATGTATTGTTGTAGGAAATCTGAACTTCAAAGCGTAGTCATTGAAGATCCAGTTTGTCACTGTTTTGCCTGATTTTGAGGTTGTAGCTTACGCCTGGGCAAAGCGCATGAAGTGGTCGACTATCACTAGTATGTACTCATAACCCCCCTTAGAGAGTAATAGGATACGGCATCCCTTATGGTTGTTATCTATGAAGCAGGAATGTCTGGGGTTATAGATAGCGCTGGGGCCTCAGCATTATAAATGTCCAGAACAAGCCATTTTTTAAGACCTGAATATTAAGCATCTAAAATATGTCTACAAGGGGAATTCTCGGAGTGCTCTGTAGCTCATGTCACGAACCCAACGCCAAAAGCTTGGAGGATATTTTGGTAGAGGCTCCCGAATGTTTTAACGGATTTCTGTGTACAAGCGAGGGCCATATTTCGTACATATTCAACCCGGAGGAATCTACGGTTAAGATATTCACAGACAGCGTGTCCCAACCCTTTTATCGTGCAGAACCCGAGCCTTTTTCTCTAGCGCTAAGGATGCGAGAATGGCTTAAAATAAGGCTAGCTTTGTGTCAAATGGAACGTGCCCTGCGTGCTTCAAGGCTGCCAGGATATGCGTTGGAAGAACAAGTCTGTGGACGCCAGGATCTAATGGCCATGGGGTATACCCCGGACTACCCCCTACGTCATGATGACGTGTACTGAATATGTGCCCCCGCCCCGTCCCCCCTGTTCGTGTGGTCATGTGTTAGAGGGTGTTTGAACTTTTGGGGCCCATGCCCCCTCCACCCCCAGTTTTATCTCCCTTATGGTTGTTATCTATGAAGCAGGAATGTCTGGGGCTATAGATAGCGCTGGGGCCTCAGCATTATAAATGTCCAGAACAAGCCATTTTTTAAGACCTGAATATGTGTGTGTGTGTGGGTGTGTGTGGGTGTGTGTGTGTGTGAGAAACAAGGAATGTGTGTGGGTGTGTGTGTGTGTTAGAAATGCCCAAGGGACCTTGTGTCCATTTCAGGCTTTAAACAACAATTAAACAGCCATCTAAATAATGTTTCTCAGCCTAGTTTCCTATTGAGTTCTCTTTATATGTACAGGCACAGAGCTTCCAGATGGCTCCAGCCTAAGGATTTTCAGTGCATGTACACACGGGGAGATTAGAACCCCAAAGAAAAGATCCTAAATGTACTTTCAGATTCAGGTTTATCATGACAGCCGCTTTATGAAAGGCATTTACTTATGGCTAAACAGCTTCTACACAGTTTATTAATTAATGCTGTGGGATGAAATTAGGTGTTTCTAGGAGGGCTTAAACAAATATACAGTGAAACAAACATGGCCACTTTACACACATTTTTATTGACTTTTAAAAAGACCACAGTAACATGACAGAATTTGTGCAAAGGCAACGAAATCTGCTAGGGGATATTAAATGTACAACAGTAGTATTCTGTAACAAGCAATACGTGTTAAACATAAGGGACATGCAATCATGACAGGCTCTTTATGAAAGGCCTTTAACTATGGCTAAACAGTTTTCTACACATCTTATTCATTAATGATGTGGGCATACCCAGGATTTACAGGCAGGACGTTTGATCTACACAGGGAGGGAAAACTTACGGAGTTATGATGGAGCGGGCAAGCGTCTTTGAGTTGGTGAATTCGAAACGAATAATGGTCTTGTAGCTCCCTTCAGTAACCACGAGCACAACCGTTCCATGATTTTAACTGGCGGCTTTATTCTGTAGTTTCAGTGAGAATTATCCCCTTCAGTGAGAACTATAAAGTAAATTAAAAATACAGTTAAGCACACTCTTACAACATTATCTTAGGAGTGACTTATTAGCTTGGTATAACTCTGAAGTGCTTACATACATAACAGTTTAACCTGTTGCTTCTACTCGGGACGCTTGCGTCCCAACTAGAGCTCTGGAAATGCAAATGCGCTACGCTAAATGCTAATAGTATTAGTTAAAACTCAAAAGTTCATTAAAATACACATGCAGGGTATCGAATTAAAGCTACACTCGTTGTGAATCCAGGCAACAAGTCAGATTTTTAAAATGCTTTTCGGCGAAAGCATGAGAAGCTATTATCTGATAGCATGCAACACCCCAAAAGACCCACAGGGGACGTAAACAAAATAATTAGCATTTCGGCGTTACACAAACCGCACAATAAAATAGAAAACATTCATTACCTTTCACCATCTTCTTTGTTGGCACTCCTAGATGTCCCATAAACACTATTTGGGTCTTTATTTCGATTAAATCGGTCCATATAAAGCCTAGATATCGTTATATGTAGACTGTGTGATAAACGAAAAAAACATTGTTTCAAAACGTAACGTCATTTTTTAAAATTCAAAAAGTCGACGATAAACTTTCACAAAACACTTCGAAATACGTTTGTAATGCAACTTTAGGTATTAGTAAACGTTAATAAGCGATAAAATTCATCAGGAGGCGATGTAAAGATCATTAGCTGTCCGTCTGGAAAAATGTCCGGCTAGAAACTCAACGAAAATATCTGGTCCTAGACCGGATTAGATACGGTGTCCTGTATGTGTTTGACCAAGAAAAAACTCGAAGGGAAATGACAAGACTCTAGACACCCTGTGGAAGCTGTAGGTACTGCAACCTCAGTCAATTAATTGTGGTTCACGTTTATCAATGGGTTCAAGTAGCGCATGGATATATTTTCCCCATTTTCAGTGATCAGTTTTTCCTGTGCTTTTCGATGTAAATGCCGTTCTGGTAAAGCCACAGCAGTGATTTAACCAGTTTTTTAAACGTCTGAGTGTTTTCTATCCACACAGACTAAGCAAATGCATATACTATATTCCTGGCATGAGTAGCAGGGCGCTGAAATGTTGCGCGATTTTTAACAGAATGTTCAAAAAAGTAGAGGGTCGACTGAAGAGGTTAACCGGCGTTATAACGGGTTCAGATTAAACACATGAATAAAGGAAAAAATACCTCATTGGCTGCTTATTACAGAAGGGAGGAAATCAAACTTCACACTTATTATTCCTGGCATGAATTCACACTTCATCCTAACATACACTCTTCAACCTTTATGAACTACACCCGATGACATGAAAACTTAGCTAACGCAGCGCAGGATTGCCTTCCCTACAAAAGTGTGTTGCTACAATAAGGATCCCCAGTTACAACAGTATTAGCTACGTAGTTCCGCTTGTATTATCATTTTACATTTACATTTAAGTTATTTAGCAGACGCTCTTATCCAGAGCGACTTACAAATTGGTGCGTTCACCTTAAGACATCCAGTGGAACAGCCACTTTACAATAGTGCATCTAAATCTTTTAAGGGGGGTGAGAAGGATTACTTTATCCTATCCTAGGTATTCCTGAAAGAGGTGGGGTTTCAGGTGTCTCCGGAAGGTGGTGATTGACTCCGCTGTCCTGGCGTCGTGAGGGAGTTTGTTCCACCATTGGGGGGCCAGAGCAGCGAACAGTTTTGACTGGGCTGCGCGGGAACTGTACTTCCTCAGTGGTAGGGAGGCGAGCAGGCCAGAGGTGGATGAACGCAGTGCCCTTGTTTGGGTGTAGGGCCTGATCAGAGCCTGGAGGTACTGAGGTGCCGTTCCCCTCACAGCTCCGTAGGCAAGCACCATGGTCTTGTAGCGGATGCGAGCTTCAACTGGAAGCCAGTGGAGAGAGCGGAGGAGCGGGGTGACGTAATTTGGAATTATAACATGTGTTAAAATGTAGGTACTAAATATTTTGAATTAAATCACTGGTTTTAAAAATGTATCTCACGCTTTAACGATAGGGGAAGAGGTCATTTCATATTTCGTTTTAGGGGGAGGGGGGGTTATTAACTTTATGGAAAACAATATTCACACAAACAACACCGCTTAGAGCAGCTTGGAGATTATTAGCCATGTAAGCGGGGAGCAAAAGAGCGGATTTAACCAACTCTGTACAAACCCCGACACGGGGTATGATAACTCTGACGCGTACGTCTAATGATTATTGTAGATGTTTACAACTGAGGGAGTTCACAGTAGGTCAATGAGATGTATAAAGGCAAATTGACATAACGGACCTCAAAGACCAACAGCCTACTTAATAATATAGAATGCAGGGGTGTGTAATGAACATGTAACCATTATAAAACTAAAACAAAAACAAAAAAAAGTCTCGAAACACACACATAGTTAGGGACAGAACGTGGAGCATATACTTTAACACTGTTACCACAGCTTTAGCGCAAACCCACAGCCCCGAATATTTAGCTGCCAGGACAGATTAAAAAAGAGATGTGAATAAGGGAATCCCTCCTAATAGATATTTCTGAAGGCTACTGGACATAGGTGATTGGGAAGCGACTGTTAGACGTAGATTCTCAGAAGCAATTTATAGTCTTTCCTACAATGGTATGTTATAAAGTTTGTAATAATGTACAACTGTAGCTCTCCAATGTTTTTACATAAAAACACTAATGATGCATGTTTAAATAGTAGTACAATTTGGTAATTAATTCGAACATGTCTTTAAAAAGTTAGTACTATATATTTTGGGTCTTAAATCAATGGTTTTAAAACAGTATCTCACCCTTTAACGAAGGGAAAATGTCCTTTCCAGCCATCAACCACGTCTGTCACGAAGAAAAAAATACAGAAAATCCGGGTGCGTGCGTGAGTGTGCGGTACAACTGTAGGCCTCCAATGTTTTTACATAAAATACTAATGATTCTTGTTTAAATAGTAGTACAATTTGGTCATTAATTCTAACACGTCTTTAAAACGTATGTACTAAATATTTTGGAATTAAATCACTGGTTTAAAAAATGTATCTCACCCTTTAACGATAGGAAAATGTCCTTTCCCGACATCACCCCGGTCTGTCACGAAGAAAAAAAGACACGGAAAATCAGGGTGCGTGCATGAGTGTGCGTGTGACGGAGCAGCAGGAGTGTGTGTGTGTGTGTGTGTTTGTTTCAAAAACAAAGGGTGTGGGTGTGTGTTCAACAGGGGCCCAAGCATGTAGCCCCATTCTATCTGTAGAGAATCGTTTGAAACCAAGGTGTGCACTATCATGCATAAGGCATGTCGAGATATCAGCCGACCACCCGGGGTTAAACATAGATACCTCTAATCTGCGGCCGGTGACCCCCCCCCAACCCGGTTGCAGACAGAATGTCACGACATCCCCTCCTGTTGTTTGAATTCATAGCCTTTGTTCTCTAAACCAAATATCCTGTATCGGAGGAACCGATGAAACAGACAGTATTAGGTCTTTTTGTATGAAAGGTCTACTTAACGTTGGAACATCTACAACTATTGAAGATGCAAAAAGGGGTTTTCAGAAAAACATTTGGTTTGCAGATATGTATTATTATAAAAATAATATAACATTATTATCATAATCTAAAACACTTTAAAGGAGCTCTAATTCAAACATGCAAGGATATATATATATATATATATATATATATATATATATATATATATATATATATATATGATACGATTACCCACTTTAAAACTGTTGCTGCAAAATCACTTCTCAATGGGTGTACATTTCAAGCTTTCAACAACAATAAACCAACCAGCTCAATAATGTTTCTCAGACTTACACACTGTTGAGTTTTCCTAGTTAGTAAAGAAACAACCACTAAGTCAAAACTACACGAATTGCCATTATTTTAGTTAACAGCCACCCATGGTTGAATTTGGTACTTTTTCTTTGTACATGCACCAAGCCTCCAAGGGGGGTGACAACCGTATTCCTAATGAGAAATATAGTCTAATAAAACAAATGTCTGCATAATGAAAGACATGGAAACTGTAGCCAACAATGTATTTTGAGCTGTTTTAAACGGGGATATTGTCAGTAAGGTCACAAACTAACAATAGACAATAGTTATTGTGGGCGGTTTAGGGTTAAAATATAGGGGAAGGATCAGGAATGTTAGAGACCACTTTACACACATTTTTATTGACTTTTAAAAAGACCACAGTAACATGACAGAATTTGTGCAAAGGCAACGAAATCTGCTAGGGGATATTAAATGTACAACAGTAGTATTCTGTAACAAGCAATACGTGTTAAACATAAGGGACATGCAATCATGACAGGCTCTTTATGAAAGGCCTTTAACTATGGCTAAACAGTTTTCTACACATCTTATTCATTAATGATGTGGGCATACCCAGGATTTACAGGCAGGACGTTTGATCTACACAGGGAGGGAAAACTTACGGAGTTATGATGGAGCGGGCAAGCGTCTTTGAGTTGGTGAATTCGAAACGAATAATGGTCTTGTAGCTCCCTTCAGTAACCACGAGCACAACCGTTCCATGATTTTAACTGGCGGCTTTATTCTGTAGTTTCAGTGAGAATTATCCCCTTCAGTGAGAACTATAAAGTAAATTAAAAATACAGTTAAGCACACTCTTACAACATTATCTTAGGAGTGACTTATTAGCTTGGTATAACTCTGAAGTGCTTACATACATAACAGTTTAACCGGCGTTATAACGGGTTCAGATTAAACACATGAATAAAGGAAAAAATACCTCATTGGCTGCTTATTACAGAAGGGAGGAAATCAAACTTCACACTTATTATTCCTGGCATGAATTCACACTTCATCCTAACATACACTCTTCAACCTTTATGAACTACACCCGATGACATGAAAACTTAGCTAACGCAGCGCAGGATTGCCTTCCCTACAAAAGTGTGTTGCTACAATAAGGATCCCCAGTTACAACAGTATTATCTACGTAGTTCCGCTTGTATTATCATTTTCCCTTTTAGCGGACACATAATTTGGAATTATAACATGTGTTAAAATGTAGGTACTAAATATTTTGAATTAAATCACTGGTTTTAAAAATGTATCTCACGCTTTAACGATAGGGGAAGAGGTCATTTCATATTTCGTTTTAGGGGGGGGGGGTTATTAACTTTATGAAAACAATATTCACACAAACAACACCGCTTAGAGCAGCTTGGAGATTATTAGCCATGTAAGCGGGGAGCAAAAGAGCGGATTTAACCAACTCTGTACAAACCCCGACACGGGGTATGATAACTCTGACGCGTACGTCTAATGATTATTGTAGATGTTTACAACTGAGGGAGTTGACAGTAGGTCAATGAGATGTATAAAGGCAAATTGACATAACGGACCTCAAAGACCAACAGCCTACTTAATAATGTAATGACCTGACTAGATCATAAATGAACAATTGTCCAGACAGAGGCTTGAGTTTGCGAATTGACGGTTTATTGAACCAACTTTACACAGGCTACTGTTTGGGCCGTAGCACACGCCAAATAGATGACAGATAACCCACAAGCCAATCGTGACCTTCTCTTGTGAAGCCCAGACGTAAGAGAGAGAGAACAAAGGCTGAACCTGGTCTTAACTTCCAATGCCCAACCCCCCTCCACGCCACTCCGCCAACCACCAGGATGCCCGGCATCAGAACATTCCAGGCATTCCCGTGATTGGCAGATAGCAGGTCGATTGACATGTCGGACCCCGCGAACACCGGGTACTGGTCAGTACAACACAACCACCTCCTAGCCTAGCACATAACACACAGCTGTCTGTGCGGGTCGCTACACAGCCCCCCCACCACAAAGTCCCTCGTCCCCGAGGAACAAACAAAGTCTCTGAAGCGACCCGGAGGTCTCCTTTGCCTGCGTGGCCGTGATGGTCGCAGAGTGCCCCTCTGGGAACCAGGGGATGAAGGCAGGGATATGGGGGACAAGGAAGCGGGAACGGGTAATACAGTCCGTGGTTCTGGGGAACCACGCGGTGACACAGGGGGGGAGACAGGGGGAGTGGGCTGTCTGGAGCCTTGTCTGCGGCACCTGAGGGTGGGTGCCTGGAGAATGTCATTGCCAGAGAGGGGAATTGTGGGGGTTCCTGGGGTTTGGGGAGAAGAGGCCCCTCTGTATGGGGCTAACCTGTCCCGGTGCAGTGCCACCTTTCTCCCCCTGGGAAGAAGCTGCACCCGGTACACAACCTCCCCTACCCTCTCCAGGACACTGCAGGGTCCCACCCAGTGACTGTCCAACTTGGGGCATCTGCCTTTTTTCCTTAGGGGGCTGTAGACCCAGACCAGCTCCCCAGCCACAAAGTGCCTTCCCCGGGTGTGCACGTCATAGTTCCTTTTCTGCCTCACACCTGCATTCACCAGCTGCTCTCTGGTGAAGGTGTGGGCTGTCTCCAGGTGGTCCTGGAGTCTCCGGGCATACTCCGGCCCCGGAGGAACATGAGGGCTATCCAGGGGCCGACCAAACGCCATCTCCGCAGGGGTGCGGATCTCTCTCCCCAGCATGAGGAGGGCAGGCGTGCAGGAGGTGGAGTCTTGGACAGCGGAGCGGCATGCCATGAGGACCATAGGCAGGTGCTTGTCCCAGTCACGCTGGTGTTTGGAAGAGACGATGGCCAGCTGCTGTCCAAGCGTTTTGTTGAAGCGCTCCACAAGGCCATCACTTTGAGGATGGAGAGGAGTAGTGCGGGTCTTGTGCATGCCCAGCCTCTCACACATGGTGGCGAACACACGGGACTCAAAGTTTCTGCCTTGGTCGCTGTGGATGGACTCTGCAGCTCCAAACCTGCTGAACATCCCCGCTGTCAGGCGTCGACGATGGTGTCTGCCTCCTGGTCAGGCAGAGCATAGGCCTCGGGCCATTTTGTGAAATAGTCCATGGCCGTGAGCACCCAGCGGTTTCCACTGTCTGTGGTGGGGAACGGCCCAACTACATCCACTCCCACCCTCTCCATGGGAGCCCCCACTGACAACTGTTGGAGCTGAGCATGAGAGCGGCCTGGGGGGCCCTTTCTCGCTGTGCAGTTGTCACAGCGGCGACAAAAGTCCTCCACATCCCTCTTGTGCTGCCCCCAGTAGAAGCCCTGACGGAGACGGCGCAGTGTTTTTGTGACCCCAAAGTGTCCAGTCCCCACCCCCCCCATGAGTACTCTGGAGCACAGCCTCCCGCAATGCTTTTGGGACCACCACCTGCCACCTCTCCTCTCCCGTAGCTGACTCCTTCCATGCCCGCTGTAGCACGCCATCAGCCAGCCGCAGTCTCTCAAACTTCGACCACAACCCTTTGGTCGCGAGTGAGAGCGCTGTCACCTCTTCCCATGGTGGCCTCACCTGCGCCTCTACCCACTGTAGCACTGGCTGTAGGTCTGTGTCCCGTCCCTGCTGCTGCCGCCATTCAGCCACGTCGACAGTCTGCAGCTCACAGCAGACAGGCCCACTCGCCCGACACACTGTGGCACAGACACCCTCCTCTGCCCGCAGCTCTCTCTCCCGTCCCTCTCTCCGTTCACAGTGGCGGCAGCCGTCTGCAGTACAGGGCCGACGGGACATGGCGTCGGCGTTGGAGTGGCGTGCCCCTGCCCTGTGCACCACCGTGAAGTCATACGGCTGAAGCTCCTCCAACCAGCGTGCCACCTGCCCCTCTGGCTCTCTGAAAGACATGAGCCACTGGAGAGCAGAGTGGTCAGTCCTTACAGTAAAGGGCAGACCACCCAGGTAGTACTTGAAGTGTTTGACGGAAGCCACAACAGCCAAGAGCTCCCGCCGGGTGACACAGTAGCGGCGCTCATGTTTGTCAAATGTTTTGCTGAAGTACGCCACCACTCTCTCCCCTCTGGCCCCACCTGGGCCAGCACCCCACCCATGCCCACATTGCTCGCGTCTGTGTCCAGGATAAAGGGCAAGGTGAGGTTAGGGGGGGCGAGCACGGGGCCCTCGATCAGTGCACGTTTCAGGGTGTTGAACGCCTCCTCACACTCCACTGTCCAAGTGAAAGCCTTGTCCTTCGGCAGCAGGCGGTTCAGTGGAGCAGCAATGCTTGAGAAGCCCCGTACAAACCTCCTGTAGTACGAGGCCAGGCCCAGGAAGCTCTTCAGCTGACGCTGGTCGGTGGGGGTGGGCCAGTCTCTGACAGCCCCTACCTTGTCCTCCATGGTGCTGATCCCCTCCTTCCCCACTCGGTGGCCCAAGAAGGACACCTCTCTCCTCATGAAGTGGCACTTCTCGGGGTGGAGCTTCAGACCTGCGGCAGCCACCCTCTCCAGCACACGCCGTAGCGCCCCAGGGCTGACTGGAAGGAGCTGCCATGGGCCAGGATGTCATCGAGGTATACCAGACACTGCTGTCGGGGGATGCCATCCAGCACCCTGTCCATCAAACGCTCAAAAGTAGTTGGAGCGTTGCACAGGCCAAAGCACAGGACCTTGAACTGCCAGTGTCCTCTGTTAGTGGAGAACGCAGTTTTGGCTCTGGCCTCTGGGGAGAGGGGCACCTGCCAGTAGCCGCTGCGGAGGTCTAGTGAGGAGAACCAGGAGGACCCCTAACCAGGTCCAGCGACTCATCGATCGTGGTATGGGGTATGAGTCCTTCCTGGTTACCTCATTCAGCCGCCTGTAGTCCGCACATAACCTCAGCTTGCCCCCTTCTTCGAACCATGACGACTGGCGCCGCCCAGGGGCTGTCTGAGGGCTCAATGAAGTCTGCCCGCTGCATCTCCAACACAGCCTTGTCTGCCGCCTCCTGGCGTGCCAGCGGGATACGGCGGGGACGCATCTTGATGGGTCGAGCATCACCTGTGTCGATCTCATGCTGCACCAGATGGGTCTGACCCACCTCTTCCTCACTCAACGCAAAGCTGTCTCTGAATTCAAACAGCAACTGCCACAACCGTCCCTGCTGCTCGGGTCAAGACCAACACAGTTCCTCCCCATATCTCCCTCACTGCAGACAGTGTCCTCTCCTCTCCCATCTGGGGTAGCTGGGCTGGGGGTGCGGCCCGGGCTCACAGAGGGCTGTGTCATGGAGGTAGCTGGGGAATGTAACACACCGCCGTAGGTGACAGGGGGACTGGGGAAAAGTCACACACAGCTGTGGGGAGGGGGCGCAGCCATGAGTCTCTGCTGCTTTAACTGTTGGAGTACAGGGTTTGTTGGGTTGAGTGAATGTGACATTAGGGGGGCCATGGTGACTTCCGTCCCTCCCTGGAAGCTCAGTGTGCCCCTATTTAGGTCTAACTGGCAGCCTGTGCTCCTAAGAAAGTCCAACCCCAGGATACAAGGGTCCTGCACAGCCGCCACCCACACAGGATGACGCACAGTCCTGCCCCCTACTGTCAGAGTCATTATTCCCTTCCCTTTCATGGGTGCCAGCTCACCTGTGACTGTGCGGAGCTGCACAGTTGTAGGCTCACACTGAGTCCAACCTGGCACAATATCTGGCCTCACCAGGGTTACTGTGGACCCAGTGTCCACCAGGGCGGAGCAGGGCACCCTCCACAGTGACAGGGACATGACAAAAGTCCCCAACACAGGTCCGGCCCACCACAACAACAGGCTCCATCCGCTTGCCCTCGTCTGCTTCTGGGGAAGTGGAGCCTTGCTTCTCCGTCTGTGCCGGTGGGCTCCTCCTGAAGATGATGGTGGTTGGGATAGAAAGCCAGGGGTCCGCACTACCCGGTCTATGCGGACCCCGAGCCGTTCCCTGAGCTCTGGGGGACATGGGGCAATCTCGGCTGGCCACAACCCCAGCAGACCCTGGGACCAGGGCTTGTGTTTCGTGCCGCCTGTAGCGACACAGCCCGAATGAGTTCTGTCATTTCGGCCACACAAGCAGGCTTTTCCGGCTCCGGGCTGCTCTGCCCCCAGCTCGCACAGAGGTGTGTCTCCCTGCACCCCACCAAAGCCCCAGCTGAAGCCCCAGCCCACACCAGCTCCCTCTCCAAAGCCATCTCCAAGGCTGTCTGCAATGACTCAGGATGAGCCAGCTGGGTCTGTATGCGCAGCTCCGTAGGGGAGAGCGCCTGTATGAACTGGTCCCGTGCTAGCTCGCTCTGCACGGAGGGGGGCATGTGAGCATATGCCCGCCGAGAGAGGCTCTCAATGTCATTAGCTAGCACCCGTAGAGGCTCTCCAGGCTGCCTGCGTCTATTCCTCAGTTCGGAGCGCAGTAGCCCGGGCTGTACACACTGTCCATAGCGCCTCCTCAGTGCTCCCACTAGAGCACCATAATCATGCCTGTCCTCGGGGCTAATCAATATCAAACAGGACAGAGCTTCATCCGTGAGGCATAAAGCCAACTGCAGTGCCCTTTCTTCATCCGACCACCCCTAAAATGAGCTAACAGTTCAAACTGAGCATGAAAAGCTTCCCAATCCGCCTTACCGGAATACTTGGGTCTTAACAGATACGGACGCAGCAGGGAACTGGGCGCCGCTATGTTTGTTTACATCCTGAGCCCCAGATTCCTCGTCACCCCGCGTCGACGTCGCCACTTCGGTCCGCCCACCAGAATCCGCGCGAAATACACTCGACGAAGCACTCATGCCCGCTTCAGCGGCCATCACTCTAACGTCCTCCCTCAAGCGGCCTCTGCGCTCCGACGCCCTGGCGATCTCCTCAGACAGAACCCCCGACGTCCATTCACACGCACCTCCTTGGCCATAATCGTCCCCTACCTCCACCTTCACTTTCGGATTCCCTCGAAGCATTTTCAATCCCCGTTCTCACCTACGGTAGCTAGCCACATAAGTCAGCTAGCTAGCTGGCTAACTTGTATCAACGTTTTTACTTCTGACACCAATGTAATGACCTGACTAGATCATAAATGAACAATTGTCCAGACAGAGGCTTGAGTTTGCGAATTGACGGTTTATTGAACCAACTTTACACAGGCTACTGTTTGGGCCGTAGCACACGCCAAATAGATGACAGATAACCCACAAGCCAATCGTGACCTTCTCTTGTGAAGCCCAGACGTAAGAGAGAGAGAACAAAGGCTGAACCTGGTCTTAACTTCCAATGCCCAACCCCCCTCCACGCCACTCCGCCAACCACCAGGATGCCCGGCATCAGAACATTCCAGGCATTCCCGTGATTGGCAGATAGCAGGTTGATTGACATGTCGGACCCCGCGAACACCGGGTACTGGTCAGTACAACACAACCACCTCCTAGCCTAGCACACAACACACAGCTGTCTGTGCGGGTCGCTACAATAATATAGAATGCAGGGGTGTGTAATGAACATGTAACCATTATAAAACTAAAACAAAAACAAAAAAAAGTCTCGAAACACACACATAGTTAGGGACAGAACGTGGAGCATATACTTTAACACTGTTACCACAGCTTTAGCGCAAACCCACAGCCCCGAATATTTAGCTGCCAGGACAGATTAAAAAAGAGATGTGAATAAGGGAATCCCTCCTAATAGATATTTCTGAAGGCTACTGGACATAGGTGATTGGGAAGCGACTGTTAGACGTAGATTCTCAGAAGCAATTTATAGTCTTTCCTACAATGGTATGTTATAAAGTTTGTAATAATGTACAACTGTAGCTCTCCAATGTTTTTACATAAAAACACTAATGATGCATGTTTAAATAGTAGTACAATTTGGTAATTAATTCGAACATGTCTTTAAAAAGTTAGTACTATATATTTTGGGTCTTAAATCAATGGTTTTAAAACAGTATCTCACCCTTTAACGAAGGGAAAATGTCCTTTCCAGCCATCAACCACGTCTGTCACGAAGAAAAAAATACAGAAAATCCGGGTGCGTGCGTGAGTGTGCGGTACAACTGTAGGCCTCCAATGTTTTTACATAAAATACTAATGATTCTTGTTTAAATAGTAGTACAATTTGGTCATTAATTCTAACACGTCTTTAAAACGTATGTACTAAATATTTTGGAATTAAATCACTGGTTTAAAAAATGTATCTCACCCTTTAACGATAGGAAAATGTCCTTTCCCGACATCACCCCGGTCTGTCACGAAGAAAAAAAGACACGGAAAATCAGGGTGCGTGCATGAGTGTGCGTGTGACGGAGCAGCAGGAGTGTGTGTGTGTGTGTGTGTGTTTGTTTCAAAAACAAAGGGTGTGGGTGTGTGTTCAACAGGGGCCCAAGCATGTAGCCCCATTCTATCTGTAGAGAATCGTTTGAAACCAAGGTGTGCACTATCATGCATAAGGCATGTCGAGATATCAGCCGACCACCCGGGGTTAAACATAGATACCTCTAATCTGCGGCCGGTGACCCCCCCAACCCGGTTGCAGACAGAATGTCACGACATCCCCTCCTGTTGTTTGAATTCATAGCCTTTGTTCTCTAAACCAAATATCCTGTATCGGAGGAACCGATGAAACAGACAGTATTAGGTCTTTTTGTATGAAAGGTCTACGAACGTTGGAACATCTACAACTATTGAAGATGCAAAAAGGGGTTTTCAGAAAAACATTTGGTTTGCAGATATGTATTATTATAAAAATAATATAACATTATTATCATAATCTAAAACACTTTAAAGGAGCTCTAATTCAAACATGCAAGGATATATATATATATATATATATATATATATATATATATATGATACGATTACCCACTTTAAAACTGTTGCTGCAAAATCACTTCTCAATGGGTGTACATTTCAAGCTTTCAACAACAATAAACCAACCAGCTCAATAATGTTTCTCAGACTTACACACTGTTGAGTTTTCCTAGTTAGTAAAGAAACAACCACTAAGTCAAAACTACACGAATTGCCATTATTTTAGTTAACAGCCACCCATGGTTGAATTTGGTACTTTTTCTTTGTACATGCACCAAGCCTCCAAGGGGGGTGACAACCGTATTCCTAATGAGAAATATAGTCTAATAAAACAAATGTCTGCATAATGAAAGACATGGAAACTGTAGCCAACAATGTATTTTGAGCTGTTTTAAACGGGGATATTGTCAGTAAGGTCACAAACTAACAATAGACAATAGTTATTGTGGGCGGTTTAGGGTTAAAATATAGGGGAAGGATCAGGAATGTTAGAGACCACTTTACACACATTTTTATTGACTTTTAAAAAGACCACAGTAACATGACAGAATTTGTGCAAAGGCAACGAAATCTGCTAGGGGATATTAAATGTACAACAGTAGTATTCTGTAACAAGCAATACGTGTTAAACATAAGGGACATGCAATCATGACAGGCTCTTTATGAAAGGCCTTTAACTATGGCTAAACAGTTTTCTACACATCTTATTCATTAATGATGTGGGCATACCCAGGATTTACAGGCAGGACGTTTGATCTACACAGGAGGGAAAACTTACGGAGTTATGATGGAGCGGGCAAGCGTCTTTGAGTTGGTGAATTCGAAACGAATAATGGTCTTGTAGCTCCCTTCAGTAACCACGAGCACAACCGTTCCATGATTTTAACTGGCGGCTTTATTCTGTAGTTTCAGTGAGAATTATCCCCTTCAGTGAGAACTATAAAGTAAATTAAAAATACAGTTAAGCACACTCTTACAACATTATCTTAGGAGTGACTTATTAGCTTGGTATAACTCTGAAGTGCTTACATACATAACAGTTTAACCGGCGTTATAACGGGTTCAGATTAAACACATGAATAAAGGAAAAAAATACCTCATTGGCTGCTTATTACAGAAGGGAGGAAATCAAACTTCACACTTATTATTCCTGGCATGAATTCACACTTCATCCTAACATACACTCTTCAACCTTTATGAACTACACCCGATGACATGAAAACTTAGCTAACGCAGCGCAGGATTGCCTTCCCTACAAAAGTGTGTTGCTACAATAAGGATCCCCAGTTACAACAGTATTATCTACGTAGTTCCGCTTGTATTATCATTTTCCCCGCACAGCGGACACATAATTTGGAATTATAACATGTGTTAAAATGTAGGTACTAAATATTTTGAATTAAATCACTGGTTTTAAAAATGTATCTCACGCTTTAACGATAGGGGAAGAGGTCATTTCATATTTCGTTTTAGGGGGGTTATTAACTTTATGAAAACAATATTCACACAAACAACACCGCTTAGAGCAGCTTGGAGATTATTAGCCATGTAAGCGGGGAGCAAAAGAGCGGATTTAACCAACTCTGTACAAACCCCGACACGGGGTATGATAACTCTGACGCGTACGTCTAATGATTATTGTAGATGTTTACAACTGAGGGAGTTGACAGTAGGTCAATGAGATGTATAAAGGCAAATTGACATAACGGACCTCAAAGACCAACAGCCTACTTAATAATGTAATGACCTGACTAGATCATAAATGAACAATTGTCCAGACAGAGGCTTGAGTTTGCGAATTGACGGTTTATTGAACCAACTTTACACAGGCTACTGTTTGGGCCGTAGCACACGCCAAATAGATGACAGATAACCCACAAGCCAATCGTGACCTTCTCTTGTGAAGCCCAGACGTAAGAGAGAGAGAACAAAGGCTGAACCTGGTCTTAACTTCCAATGCCCAACCCCCCTCCACGCCACTCCGCCAACCACCAGGATGCCCGGCATCAGAACATTCCAGGCATTCCCGTGATTGGCAGATAGCAGGTTGATTGACATGTCGGACCCCGCGAACACCGGGTACTGGTCAGTACAACACAACCACCTCCTAGCCTAGCACATAACACACAGCTGTCTGTGCGGGTCGCTACACAGCCCCCCCACCACAAAGTCCCTCGTCCCCGAGGGAACAAACAAAGTCTCTGAAGCGACCCGGAGGTCTCCTTTGCCTGCGTGGCCGTGATGGTCGCAGAGTGCCCCTCTGGGAACCAGGGGATGAAGGCAGGGATATGGGGGACAAGGAAGCGGAACGGGTAATACAGTCCGTGGTTCTGGGAACCACGCGGTGACACAGGGGGAGACAGGGGGAGTGGGCTGTCTGGAGCCTTGTCTGCGGCACCTGAGGGTGGGTGCCTGGAGAATGTCATTGCCAGAGAGGGGAATTGTGGGGTTCCTGGGGTTTGGGGAGAAGAGGCCCCTCTGTATGGGGCTAACCTGTCCCGGTGCAGTGCCACCTTTCTCCCCCTGGGAAGAAGCTGCACCCGGTACACAACCTCCCCTACCCTCTCCAGGACACTGCAGGGTCCCACCCAGTGACTGTCCAACTTGGGGCATCTGCCTTTTTCCTTAGGGGCTGTAGACCCAGACCAGCTCCCCAGCCACAAAGTGCCTTCCCCGGGTGTGCACGTCATAGTTCCTTTTCTGCCTCACACCTGCATTCACCAGCTGCTCTCTGGTGAAGGTGTGGGCTGTCTCCAGGTGGTCCTGGAGTCTCCGGGCATACTCCGGCCCCGGAGGAACATGAGGGCTATCCAGGGGCCGACCAAACGCCATCTCCGCAGGGGTGCGGATCTCTCTCCCCAGCATGAGGAGGGCAGGCGTGCAGGAGGTGGAGTCTTGGACAGCGGAGCGGCATGCCATGAGGACCATAGGCAGGTGCTTGTCCCAGTCACGCTGGTGTTTGGAAGAGACGATGGCCAGCTGCTGTCCAAGCGTTTTGTTGAAGCGCTCCACAAGGCCATCACTTTGAGGATGGAGAGGAGTAGTGCGGGTCTTGTGCATGCCCAGCCTCTCACACATGGTGGCGAACACACGGGACTCAAAGTTTCTGCCTTGGTCGCTGTGGATGGACTCTGCAGCTCCAAACCTGCTGAACATCCCCGCTGTCAGGGCGTCGACGATGGTGTCTGCCTCCTGGTCAGGCAGAGCATAGGCCTCGGGCCATTTTGTGAAATAGTCCATGGCCGTGAGCACCCAGCGGTTTCCACTGTCTGTGGTGGGGAACGGCCCAACTACATCCACTCCCACCCTCTCCATGGGAGCCCCCACTGACAACTGTTGGAGCTGAGCATGAGAGCGGCCTGGGGGGCCCTTTCTCGCTGTGCAGTTGTCACAGCGGCGACAAAAGTCCTCCACATCCCTCTTGTGCTGCCCCCAGTAGAAGCCCTGACGGAGACGGCGCAGTGTTTTTGTGACCCCAAAGTGTCCAGTCCCCACCCCCCCATGAGTACTCTGGAGCACAGCCTCCCGCAATGCTTTTGGGACCACCACCTGCCACCTCTCCTCTCCCGTAGCTGACTCCTTCCATGCCCGCTGTAGCACGCCATCAGCCAGCCGCAGTCTCTCAAACTTCGACCACAACCCTTTGGTCGCGAGTGAGAGCGCTGTCACCTCTTCCCATGGTGGCCTCACCTGCGCCTCTACCCACTGTAGCACTGGCTGTAGGTCTGTGTCCCGTCCCTGCTGCTGCCGCCATTCAGCCACGTCGACAGTCTGCAGCTCACAGCAGACAGGCCCACTCGCCCGACACACTGTGGCACAGACACCCTCCTCTGCCCGCAGCTCTCTCTCCCGTCCCTCTCTCCGTTCACAGTGGCGGCAGCCGTCTGCAGTACAGGGCCGACGGGACATGGCGTCGGCGTTGGAGTGGCGTGCCCCTGCCCTGTGCACCACCGTGAAGTCATACGGCTGAAGCTCCTCCAACCAGCGTGCCACCTGCCCCTCTGGCTCTCTGAAAGACATGAGCCACTGGAGAGCAGAGTGGTCAGTCCTTACAGTAAAGGGCAGACCACCCAGGTAGTACTTGAAGTGTTTGACGGAAGCCACAACAGCCAAGAGCTCCCGCCGGGTGACACAGTAGCGGCGCTCATGTTTGTCAAATGTTTTGCTGAAGTACGCCACCACTCTCTCCCCCTCTGGCCCCACCTGGGCCAGCACCCCACCCATGCCCACATTGCTCGCGTCTGTGTCCAGGATAAAGGGCAAGGTGAGGTTAGGGGGGGCGAGCACGGGGGCCTCGATCAGTGCACGTTTCAGGGTGTTGAACGCCTCCTCACACTCCACTGTCCAAGTGAAAGCCTTGTCCTTCGGCAGCAGGCGGTTCAGTGGAGCAGCAATGCTTGAGAAGCCCCGTACAAACCTCCTGTAGTACGAGGCCAGGCCCAGGAAGCTCTTCAGCTGACGCTGGTCGGTGGGGGTGGGCCAGTCTCTGACAGCCCCTACCTTGTCCTCCATGGTGCTGATCCCCTCCTTCCCCACTCGGTGGCCCAAGAAGGACACCTCTCTCCTCATGAAGTGGCACTTCTCGGGGTGGAGCTTCAGACCTGCGGCAGCCACCCTCTCCAGCACACGCCGTAGCGCCCCCAGGGCTGACTGGAAGGAGCTGCCATGGGCCAGGATGTCATCGAGGTATACCAGACACTGCTGTCGGGGGATGCCATCCAGCACCCTGTCCATCAAACGCTCAAAAGTAGTTGGAGCGTTGCACAGGCCAAAGCACAGGACCTTGAACTGCCAGTGTCCTCTGTTAGTGGAGAACGCAGTTTTGGCTCTGGCCTCTGGGGAGAGGGGCACCTGCCAGTAGCCGCTGCGGAGGTCTAGTGAGGAGAACCAGGAGGACCCCCTAACCAGGTCCAGCGACTCATCGATACGTGGTATGGGGTATGAGTCCTTCCTGGTTACCTCATTCAGCCGCCTGTAGTCCGCACATAACCTCAGCTTGCCCCCCTTCTTCGGAACCATGACGACTGGCGCCGCCCAGGGGCTGTCTGAGGGCTCAATGAAGTCTGCCCGCTGCATCTCCAACACAGCCTTGTCTGCCGCCTCCTGGCGTGCCAGCGGATACGGCGGGGACGCATCTTGATGGGTCGAGCATCACCTGTGTCGATCTCATGCTGCACCAGATGGGTCTGACCCACCTCTTCCTCACTCAACGCAAAGCTGTCTCTGAATTCAAACAGCAACTGCCACAACCGTCCCTGCTGCTCGGGGTCAAGACCAACACAGTTCCTCCCCATATCTCCCTCACTGCAGACAGTGTCCTCTCCTCTCCCATCTGGGGTAGCTGGGCTGGGGGGTGCGGCCCGGGCTCACAGAGGGCTGTGTCATGGAGGTAGCTGGGGAATGTAACACACCGCCGTAGGTGACAGGGGGACTGGGGAAAAGTCACACACAGCTGTGGGGAGGGGCGCAGCCATGAGTCTCTGCTGCTTTAACTGTTGGAGTACAGGGTTTGTTGGGTTGAGTGAATGTGACATTAGGGGGGGCCATGGTGACTTCCGTCCCTCCCTGGAAGCTCAGTGTGCCCCTATTTAGGTCTAACTGGCAGCCTGTGCTCCTAAGAAAGTCCAACCCCAGGATACAAGGGTCCTGCACAGCCGCCACCCACACAGGATGACGCACAGTCCTGCCCCCTACTGTCAGAGTCATTATTCCCTTCCCTTTCATGGGTGCCAGCTCACCTGTGACTGTGCGGAGCTGCACAGTTGTAGGCTCACACTGAGTCCAACCTGGCACAATATCTGGCCTCACCAGGGTTACTGTGGACCCAGTGTCCACCAGGGCGGAGCAGGGCACCCCCTCCACAGTGACAGGGACATGACAAAAGTCCCCAACACAGGTCCGGCCCACCACAACAACAGGCTCCATCCGCTTGCCCTCGTCTGCTTCTGGGGGAAGTGGAGCCTTGCTTCTCCGTCTGTGCCGGTGGGCTCCTCCTGAAGATGATGGTGGTTGGGATAGAAAGCCAGGGGTCCGCACTACCCGGTCTATGCGGACCCCGAGCCGTTTCCCTGAGCTCTGGGGGACATGGGGCAATCTCGGCTGGCCACAACCCCAGCAGACCCTGGGACCAGGGCTTGTGTTTCGTGCCGCCTGTAGCGACACAGCCCGAATGAGTTCTGTCATTTCGGCCACACAAGCAGGCTTTTCCGGCTCCGGGCTGCTCTGCCCCCCAGCTCGCACAGAGGGTGTGTCTCCCTGCACCCCCACCAAAGCCCCAGCTGAAGCCCCAGCCCACACCAGCTCCCTCTCCAAAGCCATCTCCAAGGCTGTCTGCAATGACTCAGGATGAGCCAGCTGGGTCTGTATGCGCAGCTCCGTAGGGGAGAGCGCCTGTATGAACTGGTCCCGTGCTAGCTCGCTCTGCACGGAGGGGGGCATGTGAGCATATGCCCGCCGAGAGAGGCTCTCAATGTCATTAGCTAGCACCCGTAGAGGCTCTCCAGGCTGCCTGCGTCTATTCCTCAGTTCGGAGCGCAGTAGCCCGGGCTGTACACACTGTCCATAGCGCCTCCTCAGTGCTCCCACTAGAGCACCATAATCATGCCTGTCCTCGGGGCTAATCAATATCAAACAGGACAGAGCTTCATCCGTGAGGCATAAAGCCAACTGCAGTGCCCTTTCTTCATCCGACCACCCCCTAAAATGAGCTAACAGTTCAAACTGAGCATGAAAAGCTTCCCAATCCGCCTTACCGGAATACTTCGGGGTCTTAACAGATACGGACGCAGCAGGGAACTGGGCGCCGCTATGTTTGTTTACATCCTGAGCCCCAGATTCCTCGTCACCCCGCGTCGACGTCGCCACTTCGGTCCGCCCACCAGAATCCGCGCGAAATACACTCGACGAAGCACTCATGCCCGCTTCAGCGGCCATCACTCTAACGTCCTCCCTCAAGCGGCCTCTGCGCTCCGACGCCCTGGCGATCTCCTCAGACAGAACCCCCGACGTCCATTCACACGCACCTCCTTGGCCATAATCGTCCCCTACCTCCACCTTCACTTTCGGATTCCCTCGAAGCATTTTCAATCCCCGTTCTCACCTACGGTAGCTAGCCACATAAGTCAGCTAGCTAGCTGGCTAACTTGTATCAACGTTTTTACTTCTGACACCAATGTAATGACCTGACTAGATCATAAATGAACAATTGTCCAGACAGAGGCTTGAGTTTGCGAATTGACGGTTTATTGAACCAACTTTACACAGGCTACTGTTTGGGCCGTAGCACACGCCAAATAGATGACAGATAACCCACAAGCCAATCGTGACCTTCTCTTGTGAAGCCCAGACGTAAGAGAGAGAACAAAGGCTGAACCTGGTCTTAACTTCCAATGCCCAACCCCCTCCACGCCACTCCGCCAACCACCAGGATGCCCGGCATCAGAACATTCCAGGCATTCCCGTGATTGGCAGATAGCAGGTTGATTGACATGTCGGACCCCGCGAACACCGGGTACTGGTCAGTACAACACAACCACCTCCTAGCCTAGCACACAACACACAGCTGTCTGTGCGGGTCGCTACAATAATATAGAATGCAGGGGTGTAATGAACATGTAACCATTATAAAACTAAAACAAAAACAAAAAAAGTCTCAAACACACACATAGTTAGGGACAGAACGTGGAGCATATACTTTAACACTGTTACCACAGCTTTAGCGCAAACCCACAGCCCCGAATATTTAGCTGCCAGGACAGATTAAAAAGAGATGTGAATAAGGGAATCCCTCCTAATAGATATTTCTGAAGGCTACTGGACATAGGTGATTGGGAAGCGACTGTTAGACGTAGATTCTCAGAAGCAATTTATAGTCTTTCCTACAATGGTATGTTATAAAGTTTGTAATAATGTACAACTGTAGCTCTCCAATGTTTTTACATAAAAACACTAATGATGCATGTTTAAATAGTAGTACAATTTGGTAATTAATTCGAACATGTCTTTAAAAAGTTAGTACTATATATTTTGGGTCTTAAATCAATGGTTTTAAAACAGTATCTCACCCTTTAACGAAGGGAAAATGTCCTTTCCAGCCATCAACCACGTCTGTCACGAAGAAAAAAAATACAGAAAATCCGGGTGCGTGCGTGAGTGTGCGGTACAACTGTAGGCCTCCAATGTTTTTACATAAAATACTAATGATTCTTGTTTAAATAGTAGTACAATTTGGTCATTAATTCTAACACGTCTTTAAAACGTATGTACTAAATATTTTGGAATTAAATCACTGGTTTAAAAAATGTATCTCACCCTTTAACGATAGGAAAATGTCCTTTCCCGACATCACCCCGGTCTGTCACGAAGAAAAAAGACACGGAAAATCAGGGTGCGTGCATGAGTGTGCGTGTGACGGAGCAGCAGGAGTGTGTGTGTGTGTGTGTGTGTTTGTTTCAAAAACAAAGGGTGTGGGTGTGTGTTCAACAGGGGCCCAAGCATGTAGCCCCATTCTATCTGTAGAGAATCGTTTGAAACCAAGGTGTGCACTATCATGCATAAGGCATGTCGAGATATCAGCCGACCACCCGGGTTAAACATAGATACCTCTAATCTGCGGCCGGTGACCCCCAACCCGGTTGCAGACAGAATGTCACGACATCCCCTCCTGTTGTTTGAATTCATAGCCTTTGTTCTCTAAACCAAATATCCTGTATCGGAGGAACCGATGAAACAGACAGTATTAGGTCTTTTTGTATGAAAGGTCTACGAACGTTGGAACATCTACAACTATTGAAGATGCAAAAAGGGGTTTTCAGAAAAACATTTGGTTTGCAGATATGTATTATTATAAAAATAATATAACATTATTATCATAATCTAAAACACTTTAAAGGAGCTCTAATTCAAACATGCAAGGATATATATATATATATATATATATATATATATATATATGATACGATTACCCACTTTAAAACTGTTGCTGCAAAATCACTTCTCAATGGGTGTACATTTCAAGCTTTCAACAACAATAAACCAACCAGCTCAATAATGTTTCTCAGACTTACACACTGTTGAGTTTTCCTAGTTAGTAAAGAAACAACCACTAAGTCAAAACTACACGAATTGCCATTATTTTAGTTAACAGCCACCCATGGTTGAATTTGGTACTTTTTCTTTGTACATGCACCAAGCCTCCAAGGGGGGTGACAACCGTATTCCTAATGAGAAATATAGTCTAATAAAACAAATGTCTGCATAATGAAAGACATGGAAACTGTAGCCAACAATGTATTTTGAGCTGTTTTAAACGGGGATATTGTCAGTAAGGTCACAAACTAACAATAGACAATAGTTATTGTGGGCGGTTTAGGGTTAAAATATAGGGGAAGGATCAGGAATGTTAGAGACCACTTTACACACATTTTTATTGACTTTTAAAAAGACCACAGTAACATGACAGAATTTGTGCAAAGGCAACGAAATCTGCTAGGGGATATTAAATGTACAACAGTAGTATTCTGTAACAAGCAATACGTGTTAAACATAAGGGACATGCAATCATGACAGCTGCTTTATGAAAGGCCTTTACTTATGGCTAAACAGCTTCTACACAGCTTATTAATTAATGCTGTGGGATGAAATTAGGTGTTTCTAGGAGGGCTTAAACAAATATACAGTGAAACAAACATGGCCACTTTACACACATTTTTATTGACTTTTAAAAAGACCACAGTAACATGACAGAATTTGTGCAAAGGCAACGAAATCTGCTAGGGGATATTAAATGTACAACAGTAGTATTCTGTAACAAGCAATACGTGTTAAACATAAGGGACATGCAATCATGACAGGCTCTTTATGAAAGGCCTTTAACTATGGCTAAACAGTTTTCTACACATCTTATTCATTAATGATGTGGGCATACCCAGGATTTACAGGCAGGACGTTTGATCTACACAGGGAGGGAAAACTTACGGAGTTATGATGGAGCGGGCAAGCGTCTTTGAGTTGGTGAATTCGAAACGAATAATGGTCTTGTAGCTCCCTTCAGTAACCACGAGCACAACCGTTCCATGATTTTAACTGGCGGCTTTATTCTGTAGTTTCAGTGAGAATTATCCCCTTCAGTGAGAACTATAAAGTAAATTAAAAATACAGTTAAGCACACTCTTACAACATTATCTTAGGAGTGACTTATTAGCTTGGTATAACTCTGAAGTGCTTACATACATAACAGTTTAACCGGCGTTATAACGGGTTCAGATTAAACACATGAATAAAGGAAAAAATACCTCATTGGCTGCTTATTACAGAAGGGAGGAAATCAAACTTCACACTTATTATTCCTGGCATGAATTCACACTTCATCCTAACATACACTCTTCAACCTTTATGAACTACACCCGATGACATGAAAACTTAGCTAACGCAGCGCAGGATTGCCTTCCCTCCAAAAGTGTGTTGCTACAATAAGGATCTCCAGTTACAACAGTATTAGCTACGTAGTTCCGCTTGTATTATCATTTTCCCCGCACAGCGGACACATAATTTGGAATTATAACATGTGTTAAAATGTAGGTACTAAATATTTTGAATTAAATCACTGGTTTTAAAAATGTATCTCACGCTTTAACGATAGGGGAAGAGGTCATTTCATATTTCGTTTTAGGGGGGGTTATTAACTTTATGGAAAACAATATTCACACAAACAACACCGCTTAGAGCAGCTTGGAGATTATTAGCCATGTAAGCGGGGAGCAAAAGAGCGGATTTAACCAACTCTGTACAAACCGGCGCTCCAGGGACAAGGTATGGGACCATTATACAGTTTTGTTATTAGTTATCAGCCTTTTTATTAGTTATAGGTCTGTTGATAGCCTATGTTAAAACAAGGACAAATAATGTTTTTTCAGACTGCCCGGAGACAGACCCAGCAGAATCTGGAACGCTAGAGGGAAAAAGTCACACACACCCGGTTTCGGCTTTTTTGGCGCTTGTTGTGACGAATCGTGACGAAACAAAATAATTAGCATTTCGGCGTTACACAAACCGCACAATAAAATAGAAAACAGTCATTACCTTTCACCATCTTCTTTGTTGGCACTCCTAGATGTCCCATAAACACTATTGGGTCTTTATTTCGATTAAATCGGGCCATATAAAGCCAAGATATCGTTATATGTAGACTGTGTGATAAACGAAAAAAACAGCGATTTCACAACGTAACGTCATTTTTTAAAATTCAAAAAGTAGACGATAAACTTTCACAAAACACTTTGAAATACGTTTGTAATGCTACTTTAGGTATTAGTAAACGTTAATAAGCGATAAAAATCATCCATAGGCGATGTCAAAATCATTAGCTGTCGTCTTGGAAAAAATTTCACGAGAGAGCTCTTCCGGAATGATCTGGGCGGAGACCGGAGGTAAGTGGTGCCCCTGTTTCGGTTCAACCAAGAATCAAAGAGGATTCAATTCACAAGACTCTAGACAACATGGGGATGCTGTGGGAGTTGAATGCTCGGTCTTATCTAATTCGGCTCACTGTTAACAATTGCTGGAAGTGGCGCAAGGATATTTATTTCCATTTTCTGTGATCAGGTTTTCCTGCGCTTTCCGATGTAACGCACGTTTTAACATTTAATATCCCCTAGCAGATTTCGTTGCCTTTGCACAAATTCTGTCATGTTACTGTGGTCTTTTTAAAAGTCAATAAAAATGTGTGTAAAGTGGCCATGTTTGTTTCACTGTATATTTGTTTAAGCCCTCCTAGAAACACCTAATTATAGGCCTTTCATAAAGAGGCGGTCATGATTGCATGTCCCTTATGTTTAACACGTATTGCTTGTTACAGAATACTACTGTTGTACATTTAATATCCCCTAGCAGATTTCGTTGCCTTTGCACAAATTCTGTCATGTTACTGTGGTCTTTTTAAAAGTCAATAAAAATGTGTGTAAAGTGGCCATGTTTGTTTCACTGTATATTTGTTTAAGCCCTCCTAGAAACACCTAATTTCATCCCACAGCATTAATTAATAAACTGTGTAGAAGCTGTTTAGCCATAAGTAAATGCCTTTCATAAAGCGGCTGTCATGATAAACCTGAATCTGAAAGTACCTTTAGGATCTTTTCTTTGGGGTTCTAATCTCCCCGTGTGTACATGCACTGAAAATCCTTAGGCTGGAGCCATCTGGAAGCTCTGTGCCTGTACATATAAAGAGAACTCAATAGGAAACTAGGCTGAGAAACATTATTTAGATGGCTGTTTAATTGTTGTTTAAAGCCTGAAATGGACACAATGCCCAAGGGACCTTGTTTCTAACACACACACACATTCCTTGTTTCTCACACACACCCACACACACCCACACACACACACATATTCAGGTCTTAAAAAATGGCTTGTTCTGGACATTTATAATGCTGAGGCCCCAGCGCTATCTATAGCCCCAGACATTCCTGCTTCATAGATAACAACCATAAGGGAGATAAAACTGGGGGTGGAGGGGGCATGGGCCCCAAAAGTTCAAACACCCTCTAACACATGACCACACGAACAGGGGGGACGGGGCGGGGGCACATATTCAGTACACGTCATCATGACGTAGGGGTAGTCCGGGTATACCCCATGGCCATTAGATCCTGGCGTCCACAGACTTGTTCTTCCAACGCATATCCTGGCAGCCTTGAAGCACTCAGGGCACGTTCCATTTGACACAAAGCTAGCCTTATTTTAAGCCATTCTCGCATCCTTAGCGCTAGAGAAAAAGGCTCGGGTTCTGCACGATAAAAGGGTTGGGACACGCTGTCTGTGAATATCTTAACCGTAGATTCCTCCGGGTTGAATATGTACGAAATATGGCCCTCGCTTGTACACAGAAATCCGTTAAAACATTCGGGAGCCTCTACCAAAATATCCTCCAAGCTTTTGGCGTTGGGTTCGTGACATGAGCTACAGAGCACTCCGAGAATTCCCCTTGTAGACATATTTTAGATGCTTAATATTCAGGTCTTAAAAAATGGCTTGTTCTGGACATTTATAATGCTGAGGCCCCAGCGCTATCTATAACCCCAGACATTCCTGCTTCATAGATAACAACCATAAGGGAGATAAAACTGGGGGGTGGAGGGGGCATGGGCCCCAAAAGTTCAAACACCCTCTAACACATGACCACACGAACAGGGGGGGCGGGGCGGGGGCACATATTCTGTACATGTCATCAGGTCATAAGGTCAGCAATCAATCAATTTTGACACATGCCGTATCCTATTACTCTCTCCCCTTGAATTTGTCTATGTAAGTCTATGGATACAAGTTCAAACGGGTGAGTTGTCAATATGTAGGTCAGTGGTGCTCTCGTTTCACTGCAAGGTATTTTCTGTTTCAGGCACATGCAGCTTCTCATGTCATAATGCTTTTATCTTTCTTTGGATGTACGGACAGAAGAACATGTCTCGTATCAGCGATGTTGTGAGATCTACACCTTGATGGCACATTTCTTCATATATTTCCTCCAAGACTGTAGGCTTGTACTCCTCTGGCAACACCAGTTGCGTTCTGACTACTGTCTTGCGATGGAGGATACCATTCTCATCCAAGTCCAGCTTGTCCCACTCTTGAAGAAGACATCTGCGTTTCATGTTTTATGTTTTCACTTCTTGCCCTGTTTATTTTGAACTTGACAGTTTGTGTTCCATCACTGGTCCGATGCTCTCATCTCTCTGTGCCTGTCGTATCTCTGCTTTTGAGAAAGGCATGATGCATCTGGTTTCTGTTGTTGGTGCATACATAGCCGAGACTGCCATTGACAAAGATATGTTTGAGTCTTGTTGTGTGTTGACGGCCAGTGCAGTTGCTCCAAATGAGTCCAATGTCAACTCCTGAACATTCTCTCATCAGTGTTTCCATGTCTATCATTTTTCTGGACAAACTGTCAGAGTCAATGTTCTCTTTGCCTGGACGATATCTGATAGTGAGATAGAAGTCGGCAAGTTCTGCAACCCATCTGCACCCTGTTGCATTTATCTTGGCATGGGACAAGACATAGTTAACTTCTTGGCGCACCCATCTCTTTAGTGGGATCATTTTCATCAACATCCGCTAAATTGCAGAACGCCAAATTCAAATTAAATGACAAAAAATATTTAATTTTGATGAACTCACAAGTGCAATATAGCAAAACACAGCATAGCCTTTTGTTAAACCACCTGGCATGTCAGATAAAAAAAAAAGCTTTACAGTGGAAGCAAACCAAGCATTTACGTGAGGACATCTCTTTCAGCAGCCAAAACGTTACAAACAGCTAGCAGCAAAGTAGATTGGTCACGAAAGTCAGAAAAGCAATAAAATGAAACGCTTACCTTTGATGATCTTTGGATGTTTGCACTCACGAGACTCCCAGTTACACAATAAATGTTCCTTTTGTTCGATAAAGATAATTTTTATATCCACAAACTTCCATTTGGTTGGCGCGTTTTGTTTAGTAATCCACTGGCTCGTGCAGTTCACGGCGGGCAGACAAAAATTCTAAATAGTATCCGTAAAGTGTGTAGAAACATGTCAAAGTTTTGAATCTGCAATTAGGTAAGAAATAGGTAAGCAGCTTGGTTTGAAGAAATCAACTGTGGGAGCAATTATTAGGAAATGGAAGACATACAAGACCACTGATAATCTCCCTCAATCTGGGGCTCCACGCAAGATCTCACCCCGTGGGGTCAAAATGATCACAAGAACGTTGAGCAAAAATTCCAGAACCACACGGGGGGACCTAGTGAATGACCTGCAGAGAGCTGGGACCAAAGTAACAAAGCCTACCATCAGTAACACACTACGCCGCCAGGGACTCAAATCCTGCAGTGCCAGACGTGTCCAGGCCCGTCTGAAGATTGACTGAGTCGAAAGCCTTGGCCAGGTCGATGAAGACGGCTGCATAGTATTGTCTTTTATCGATGGCGGTTATGATATCGTTTAGGACCTTGAGCGTAGCTGAAGTGCACCCATGACCAGCTCGGAAACCAGATAGAATAGCGGAGAATGTACGGTGGGATTCGAAGTGGTCGGTGATCTGTTTAACTTAGCTTTCGAAGACTTTAGAAAGGCAGGGTAGGATAGATATAGGTCTGTAACAGTTTGAGTTTAGAGTGTCTCCCCCTTTGAAGAAGGGGATGACCGTGGCAGCTTTCTAATCTTTAGAGATCTCAGATGATACGAAAGAGAGGTTGAACAGGCTAGTAATAAGTGTTGCAACAATTGCTGTGGATAATTTTAGAAAGAGAGGGTGCAGATTGTCTAGCCCAGCTGATTTGTAGGGATCCATATTTTGCAGCTCTTTCAGAACATCAGCTATCTAGATTTGGGTGAAGGAGTAGTGGGGTAGGCTTGGGCAAGTTGCTGTGGGGGGTGCAGAGCTGTTGACCGGGATAGGGGTAGCCAGGTGGAAAGCATGGCCAGCCATAGAAAAATGCTTTTTGAAATTCTCTATTATCGTAGATTTATCGTGGTGACAGTGTTTCCTAGCCTCAGTGCAGAGGGCAGCTGGGAGGAGGTGCTCTTATTCTCCTTGGACTTTCCAATGTCCCAGAAGTTTTTGAGTTTGTGCTACAGGATGCAAATTTCTGTCTGAAAAAGCTAACCCTTACTTTACTAACTGCCTGTGTATATTGGTTCCTAACTTCCCCGAAAAGTTGCATATCGCGGGAGCTATTCAATGCTAATGCAATACGCCATAGGATGTTTTAAATTCTCCTTCCAGATTTACATTAAGCATCTCCAACCCCAAATGTCATCTAGAATCGGCTTCCTATTTTGCAACAAATCCTCCTTCACTCATGCTGCCAAACATACCCTCGTAAAGCTGACTATCCTACCGATCCATGACTTTGGGGATGTCATTTACAAAATAGCCTCCAACACTCTACTCAGCAAATTGGATGCAGTCTATCACAGTGCCATCCGTTTTGTCACCAAAGCCCCATATACTACCCACCACTGCGACTTGTATGCTCTCATTGGCTGGCCCTCGCTACATATTCACCACCAAACCCACAGGCTCCAGGTCGTCTATAAGTCTTGCTAGGTAAAGCCCCACCTTATTTCAGCTCACTGGTCACCATAGCAGCACCCACTCGTAGCACGCGCTCTAGCAGGTATATTTCACTGGTCACCCCCAAAGCCAACACCTCTTTTGGCCGCCTTTCCTTCCAGTTCTCTGGTACCAATGACTGGATTGAATTGCAAAAATCACTGAAGCTGGAGACTTATATATCCCTCTCTAACTTTAAGTAGCAGCTGTCAGAGCAGCTTACCCATCACTGTACCTGTACACAGCCCATCTGTAAATAGCATCTCATCTCCGTATTGTTATTTCTGTTGCTCTTTTGCACCCCTCTGCTTGCACGTCATCATCTGCACATCTATCACTCCAGTGTTAATGCCAAATTGTAATTATTTCGCCACTATGGCCTATTTATTGCCTACCTCCCTAACCTTACTTCATTTGCACACAACGTACCTAGATTTTTCCATTGTGTTTTTGACTGTACGTTTGTTTATCCCATGTGTAACTGTGTAACTTATTTTTGTCGCACTGCTTTGCTTTATCTTGGCCAGGTCGCAATTGTAAATGAGAACTTGTTCTCAACTGGCCTACCTGGTTAAATAAAGCTTAAATAAATACATCGAACATACAACATTGACAAAAATAGGCCTACATATGGGACAAAGTGGAGGAGTTGCCTTGGACAAGGACTTCTATCAATGTCGGTTCATAAGGGGGAGAATTTTAATCTCCCATTAAAATCCCGTTTGACATTGAGAGCGGAGTTTGGTATGGAAAACCAGCCAGGCCAACGTGATTCCCAATTATCGTGGACATAAATGCGGCGTCGAGCCAAAAATCAAAGACATTTATCCACAGAATCAGCTTTCCACAGTGCCAGTGATTAGCTAAAATGCTAGAAAAATAAGCAACAGCGATAGGTTGAGTCAAAAAATGTTAAATCCTGAAATCGAATCAATTTTTGCTGTGTAAGGAGAAAGAGTCAATCGTCATTATATCAAGCAAACACATGTAAACATACACAAGTCCTATCAATTACCTAGACCATCCTGTGTAGCCTATCAAAAAACAGCCACCCAGTCAGCCACTGGCTAGCAGAGGGGTGGGACAAAACACACACAAATAAGATGGATTTAGTCACGTGCACAATACGCATAGGAACACAAACTATTCAACACAATCACACTCAGAAATCTAGCACTGATTAACGGAAAATATTAAAAGGGTTAAGAGACTACATGTTTGAGGCTACATTTTCGCAGCCTACCTGGCTATGTTAGAATTACAGTTAGTCCAAGCGTCTGATCTCTGGGAAACTGCATTTTGAGTTTAAAACTTTGGGGTAGAGTCTGCACCGTTTTTCAAACAAGTCAGGATATTTTTCAAAGAGGGTTTGCAGAATAATTTGCTCTATAATTATCCGCTCACACCAGGCGTTGAGAGGATGTCTATATATTGTAATCACTAAAGTTGTAATGTGTCCTATGCGCAACCAAGACAACCGCAGCTTAAAAAACATCCAGGTTTCCAAAAAACCCACTGCAGCATCACAAATCAGCGTTTCAATTAAGAGGAAAAATGGCTGAGCTCTGTAGCTTGGCCTGCCTGGTTACTGGAAAGAAGCACGGCTGCGGCCACACCAGAGACAGACGAGTCCAATTCAAGACTGAAACATTTTCTCTGTGACTAGTTTAAGACGTAAAAATAAAAAGGTGGATTTCCAAAGTTTCAAACACCTCGAAGCTACAATGTACTGCCCGTCCTGTGACAGGCAGTACATTGATTGGGAGTGTAAGAGTCTACACCTTGGCTGAAATGCTTGGATGAACGATCCCTCCCAAGATCCCAACAAGTTTTCACTATATGTACAGGACAGTACAATGCAGTACAGTACACTAAAGCACATGAGTAGGATACAGTATAATGTAATATACAGTACAGTACTGTACGTTCTGGACCAACCAAATGTGGTCTTGTTTTGGGGCGGAGCCAGTGTGTAGAATAACACCAAGATGTCTTATCATAGCTGACACCCCATTATTTCTTTAGACATCTTTGAATCTTAATTCAGAGTAGATATTTAAGGGAAACATGGTCACATAAAAAAAACCGAGGGAGATTTTAATGTCATTCTGTTACCAAACTTGCATCTGCAATGTTTAAGTATTTTTGTACATTTTTCAATGGTAGGCTACAGTCTAAAGTCTGTGAATAATGGCAATTTCAATAATTGAACCATTATATTATCCAATAATAGAATCAATGTATAAATGTACACCAAGGTAATTATTTGTCAAATACTTTCTAGGAATCAAATGTAATCTGACGTTGGGTAGTTTGTGCACACCACCATGTTTGTTTTTCGCATCAACCAAAGATAAGAGGAGGTGTCTATGATCATTCACTTCCCTTCATTCACTCCCGGAAGTTTACCCGAAAGATGAGTGAACCATTCCTTCACCTTCGTTATAACATCTTTGGTCTGACAGATGTTTATGTGACACCCAAGATGCATTGTGTAATGTAAACAAACATGGCGCCACACATAGCTGGCAAATAGCTTAGCATTAGCTCATTATAAATCAGTACAACCTTCAAAAAAGTATTTTATACACATCATAGGTGTCCGTTACAATCTTTTGGCTTCATCGGAATGCATTATTTGTCACCGGTACTTGAAAACATGTGACCAGTACTTGAAAACATGTGACCGTAGAACAGTGGCACCTTAATTGGGGAGAATGGGCGTGTGGTAATGACTGGAGCGGAATCAATGGAATGGTATCAAATACATCAAGCACATGGTTTTCAGGTGTTTGATGCCATTCCATTATTATGAGCCGTTCTCTCAGCAACATACATACATACATACATACATACATACATACATACATACATACATACATACATACATACATACATACATACATACATATTGCTACAGTATAAATGACAACACGATATACAGAAAATAAGGCACTTACTTTGATAGGAATGCACACGTCTAAAGTTATTATTTGTAAGGAAAACAATGGAGGCAATGCGAGCCTCAAACATAAATTGTCCGCAAAACTGAAATGGGCTACTTCTATTTGAATTAATGTGGAGGCGGAACACACCTCACACCTCAACTAGTAACCTGTCCAACATTGTAATCAGTAACATGACTTTTTGGATTACCCAAACTCAGTAACGTCATCTGATTACATTGTTATTTTTAGATTACTCTCCTCTTAAGAGGCATTAGAAGACAAAATTGTATGTTACCAATTGAAAGACCTCTATTGCAGGATAAATCAATATTAAAGTTTACATTGCTGGCCATATATGGATGTCAAATGTTGCTGTATGGGTTGGTTACATAGGCTTCTTCTAACCCATTGCTTTTTTATCATCTGATTCAATTATATGTTTACATTAAAAACCAAAGTCTATCAGAATTCCAGTCACTCCAATAAATGTTATACCCCTTGATCTTCAAGAATAGGACTTGGATATATGGAAATATGGATTAGCCAAATTTTTTTACCTGAGCATAACCCCAAAACGAAGGACTTATTAGCCAGCCCTACTCTGTTGTTTATGATTTTGTTGTCATGGAGGACTGATTGGGCTCATTGATTCGATTTGAATAATAAATGCTGCGCTCATAGAATGGCATGCTTTGAGGGCTACTGAAAAATGCTATTTACGTACATGTGAAAAATGAAATCAATATGCTGCATTTGCTATAAGCCTATTGTTTACCTTTTTGTTGGTGATACTTTGATATCTTGATCATATGCACCTTTTGGGCTACTGAGTGGCGCAGCGGTCTAAAGCACTGCATCTCAGTGCTAGAGGCATCACTACAAACCCTGGTTGAATTCCAGGCAGCATCACATATGGCTGTGATTGGGAGTCCCATAGGGTGGCGCACAATTGACCCAGTGTAATCTGGGTTAGGGTTTGGCCGGGGTAGGCCGTCATTGTAAATAAGAATTTGTTCTTAACCAACTTGCCTAGTTAAACAAATGAGGCTATTCAGTGCTTGTAAACATTGTAGATTTAAATAAACAAGAGGGAAAAAAGCTTCTATTTTGGAATCTCATGGAGTGTGACAGTGGAACTAAACTCATCTGTCATTTACATATAAGTGTCGCGCTGGAATGAATGATTCAGGAAGTCAGGCGCAGGAATGCATAATCGTTTTTTTTATTAAACCCAAATTATGGCATGCCGTGTAAAGGCACGGGGACGAAGACCAAACACAAAACACAGGGTAGAAACCCAAACAAAAAGAGCGAGGAGTACCTCGAATAGATAACACAATGTTTAACACACGGGATGAGCCCGTAATCACCTACGCAATCCACAATGGCACGAAAGCCAAAACACACAGCACAGGTACTCACATGCACCAACAGACATTGTAACAATAATCAACCAGACAAGAAGTTAAATTGGATCCGTAACAGTACCCCTTGACACGCTGCACTAGCAGCGCAACAACACCGGCCTCCAAGGCGATCACAGGCACGCAGTGTGGGTAGATCAGGACCTGATGCAGCTGCCGAGTTGCGTCGTCATCAAACGGGCCAGTTGTGGCTGCTGAAGTGGAGTCTTCGGACGGCCCCATGACGTCAAACGGCCCAGTTGCAGCTGCCGAAGTTGCGGTGGCACCGAACGGACCAGTCCCGGAGTGAAGGATTCGGGAGACAGGCGCAGGAATGTGTAATAGAGGTTTTTATTAAGCCAAATTACTGCTTTACGTGTAAAGTCATGGGGACGAAGACCAAACAAACACATAACAAAACACAGGATATAAACCCAAACAAAAAGAGCGAGGAGTACCTCAAATAAATAATACACACACACAATGATTAAGACACGGGATGAGACCCATAATCACCCGCGTAATCCACTGTGGCACGAAAGCCAAAATTTACAGCACAGGTACTTACACACACCAACGGACATTGTAACAATAATCGACCAGGCAAGGGAAACCAAAGTACTAATCAGTTGGAATAGGGGCCAGATGTGAGCAATGAAAGTTCCAGAGGGATCCGTGACAAATAATTTATATTCTCCAAGAATCAATGGATATATATATAATTTCAAAGTTAAACAATGGATCTATCAGCTACAGATTGCCCCTTTAAGTCTATCAAAAGTTTGAGCATGTGTCCATTAGGCTTATGGATTTTTTTATCAGCATGAATTAGATTGAGCAATAAAAGCCACACTTTTATTCCATAGGCTTGGATCTGCACAATGCATCTGTTGCAAGAGACCATTTTTGTTTGAAATGGAGAGGTGACTCCCAACACATCAACTGTTAATTTCTAGACAAACTGGAATTAAAGCCAGACTCAGTGGCACTGAAGGAACTATACAAGCATAAGATACATCTCCTTCAATTGTTGATGTTCGGTTACATTGACAACCAAACACATATCAATATCACTATTGCAATACAGTAAATAGCCTATTAACTTGTTGACACATTAAGAAAAAGATATGTTGGATTCACGTCACCATCTCAACCAAAAATGTAAGTTAAAGAATAGGATTAAGCCAGTGGCTCAGATGGAACCATCCAAGCAGTAGATATAGATAACTACCAAAAGAATGAAAACACTTGAGTGAAAGTATATTTAAAGCAGGTGGTTCCTGAGTTAAACAATTAACATCCCATCATGCTTAGGGTAATGTATAAAAATGCTGGGCAGGCCATTATTTTGCCCAATATTTTGGCTACCATGGCTATGCCCCCATAGAATGACAATGCCCCCATCCGCAGGGTATGAGTGGTCACTGAATGGTTTGATGAGTATGAAAACGATGTAAACCATATGCCATGGCCGTCTCAGTCACCAGATCTTAACAAAACTGAACACTTATGGAAGATTCTGGAGCAGCGCCTGATACAGCATTTTCCACCACTATCAACAAAACACCAAGTTATGGAATTTCTTGAGGAAGAATGGTTTCACATACCTCCAATAGAGTTCCAGACATTTGTAGAATTGTCACGACTTCCTCCGAAGTCGGTCCCTCTCCTTGTTCGGGCGACGTTCGCCGGTCGACGTCACCGGCCTTCTAGCCATCGCCGATCTACTTTTCATTTTCCATTTGTTTTGTCTGGTCTTCACACACACCTGGTTTCAATCCCATCAATTACATGTTGTGTATTTAACCCTCTGTCCAGTATTTTTTTTGTAAGTGCTTGTGCGCGTTATGTTCTGGTGTGCGTCTGTTTATGTACCAACCGGGGTCTCCACTACGCACCCCTCCTTTTCCTGGTCCCAGTGGGCTGCGAACTGCCAGGGGTTCCTATTAGAACTGCACCTATACCTGTCAACCGTCCACCCGGCTCCTTTGGGCCGTGAGAGGGTGTCCGCTCTCGTCTCGTACCTCACCGGGAAAGCCCTGGAGTAGGCCAACGCCGTGTGGGGAGAGGGAGATGCGGCGTTGGACAAGTTTGAGGAGTTCACCCGCTGTTTCCGGGCGGACTTCGACCACCCACCCAAGGGTAGAGCGGCGGGTGAGCGCCTCTTCCATCTGAGGCAGGGGACGAGGAGCGCCCAGGAGCTCGCCCTGAAGTTTCAGACCCTGGCTGCCGGCGCGGGATGATGCGACAGGGCCCTGATCGACCATTATCGTTGCAGTCTGCGTGAGGACGTCCGTCGGGAGTTGGCCTGCAGAGACACCACCCTCACATTCGACCAGCTGGTGGACCTGTCCATCCGGCTGGACAACCTGCTGGCTACCCGCGGACGTTCAGATCGGGGTCTGTTAGTTCCATCCCCACGCCGATACCCATGGAGCTGGGAGGGGCGGTGCACAGGGAGACCGGAGGGGGTTCCAGCTCGTGCACTATCTGTGGCCGCAGAGGTCACACTGCCGGTCGGTGCCGGGTTGGTTCCTCTAGGAATCGAGGCAGCAGGCAGGGCACTCTAGTGTCACCCCAGGTGAGCCAGCACCATTCTCACCCAGAGCCCTCTGTTGCACATATGTTTGTGTATGTCACTTCCCCTGAGTGTTCCCTGCATTCCCAGCATAAGGCGCTCGTCGATTTAGGCGCGGCTGGAGATTTTATTGATAGAGCGTTCGCCCATAGTTTAGGGATCCCCATTGTTCCTGTGGCTGTGCCCTTCTGCATTCACACATTAGATAGTCGACCATTAGGGTCAGGGTTGATTAGGGAGGTCACCGCTCCTCTGGGCATGGTGACGCAGGGGGTGGGTCACAAGGAGAGAATTAGTCTTCCTTATTGACTCTCCATTTGTTTCCCGTGGTGCTAGGCCTACCCTGGTTATCTTGTCATAACCCCACTGTTTCTTGGCCATAGAAGGATCTCACGGGGTGGTCGCGAGTGCTCGGGGAGGTGTTTAGGGGTTTCCGTTGGTGCTACTACGGTGGAGAGTCCAGACCAGATGATAACACATTTAGGTGACAACTAAACAAAACATATCTAACATTCATTTTCCATTGGAGTTAGGTTGTGCCTGTTTTTTTTTATGGATGAAAATAGGTTTTAATCTCATTGACAGACATTTCTACCAAATATTACCCAATTTTCCACGTTGAAATGACGTGGTGCGTGCGACCAGTGGGATTGGACCATGATTCCGATACAGCCCATCTCCCTCCACATCAAGGGCTGAGGGTCAGAGAGAATTAGCTCAAACACATAGTCCCCAAAGCCAGACAAAGGAGTAGCCAGACCAAAGCCCTTACTCTGAAGGATCAGTGAATCTCCTTCCTCAATCCTCAGCTGCCTTGATCAGCTCGTCCTCTCCCACCTCCACCCTCCTCTATGAAGCTGAGCCCACATTTATTTATCAATCAGGCTTGTTCGCCGCTGCTGCTAAACCGACACTCACGGCTGTTTCTGCACTTGAGCAGGCACTGCTGAGGTGGGCAGTGGGTTAGAAAACACCTTGGCCATGTTGACTCTGGGCAACACATAGAGAGAGAGAGAAACTGAGGGTGGTCAGTTCCAGTGGTGACACATCATTCAGGGCAGGTGGGGTACCACCTGTTTTGAGCCCCATCTGTTTAGCAAAATATATTGTTTATTATTATGGCATTCATACGTGTCACATATCAGTTTGCAAACAATGTAAAAAACGATAACATTGAGTTAACAACGCCGCATACAAACATGGTCTCTTTTTTGCTTTCTTGAGTAAGGCAACTCCAAAATGCAGGTGTTTCAGCCTAGCTCAGTGTGTTCTGTGGTGGTGGGGAAGCCAACGGAAAATACAGAGCGTAGGGCTTGGTTATGTTCTGTAGTTGTGCCGTGATTGGCTCAGTGTTCTGTCACTGCAAAATCTACAGGGGAAAGCTAAAAAAAATGCAAGCCCCTTGGGTGCTGCCATAGAATTACTGTACATTAGAAGTGCCCTAAGGATGCTCAAGGTCATTGGCCACAGATAAAATGATGTCAAATCACGTAATATCTACCGTACCTTTGATCGGACTGATCATGTCAACATCACACTTTCAAAATCTTAGCTAGCAAGCTAGACAAGCAGTCATCATCATTAATCGACAATCTACTGGCAAATTCTTTACAATCCTTGTCATATGAAGAGAAATGATAGATAAAACGTATCGGTGCTCATCGGCCATTGGACATAAACATTACACAACAAGTTGGAAATCGCAAATTCAACAATGAGTTGTTTGGAAGGAATCAGTGGCTAACTGCAAGCATTGCAAAGCAATCCCTAGCCTACTATTCAGGGTGTGTGGTCCAATCTGTGTTTAGGGGTCTCTTTTCCAAGCTTAAAAGGATAAACAGTCACATGCGACAGCATGGGCTAGAAAAGGTTGAATACGTTAGCCATGCTGTCAATCCAGCATGACTTCTGACGCATTCAAAACAACTGAAAACTTGGAACTGGGAAGTCTCAGACTTCAGTGAGTTCTAGACAACTGGGAAGTGAGCTGTTATTAGCCCATTTGCCTCACCCTAATAAGAATTTGTTTTTAACTGACTTGCCTAGTTAAATAAAAGGTTAAATAAATTTAATTAATAAATATAATAATTTGGTCCCTTTCCCCCTCATAACTTAGCCTACTATTCTGACTTGGTGGTACACATGTAGCCTATAGCCTGTTTTAGAGAAATGTCATCATCGAGTATTGTAAGAGTTCTCATTGTCTGCTTATATGTCCCTTTAGTTATCCTATGGTTCTGACTTGCTGTACAGGGAGAACACTTCTTCACAATTCTGTCGCTGTACATTTCAAAAGTGCTGATCAAATAGTTATTGTCTACGTCCATCTTAGCTCGCTCATTAATGTCAATCAAAATTACGGATTGCCTCTTATCTGCTCATCATTCCCTTATGCCATAGTCTGTACATCTCAAGTGTTAGTAGAAACCACATTTGTTTAAGCAAGTCAGCCATATCAGCTATGTTTTTAAAAAAAGGCTGTAAATGAGGCTGAATGAACTGTTTCGCTGCCAGATAAGGCTGATAGCCATTTGTAGTGTCGGGTTCACCTTGGGGTCATGATAGGGGCTGTACAAAATGTTTGATGTATTATAATAATTGATTATGCTTATGTTGTATTAATAGAAGGGGAAGGGTTATAAGACCCCTCCCTCCTTACATTTATAGGGTCCTAGACTACAGAATAACAATATATATATATATATATATATATATTCGTTAAACGTTTAATACTGTTCCACAGTTGTTTTTCTAGTCTCTGCCTCTTATAAAGAAACGGTTTGAGAAATGTGACTGTGAGACAGAACTCTGCAGGGGAGTGTAAGAGATAAGAGACTAGTCAGACATTCCACTATAAACAACTTGGGGAGTGGACATTTACTGCAGAGCCTTTAGATAACACTGAAACTCTTGTTTATGTAGCTGTGTAGTCATGGGTTTGGTCTCATGAGTAGAAGGTAATGATGTAGGCAGTGCCATCACTAAGGTATATGACTGTAGGCATAATAAAACAACTCGGACCCTTTTCTATTTTTGCAGAACTTACTCAGAAACATGCATACTATGTTCCGGTTGTCAATTTCTTTTGAATTATTTAATTAAAAGATATTGTCTGAATGCTAATTTCACCAATGAACCAATGATTGACAAGAAGCAAGGAACGAACCCCAACAGTAGCGATGGTAGAGATTCACTTCATGGTGTTGAAAAGAACGCTTTGCTGTTGGGACATCTTTCGGTAGGCCCAAACAGTTTGTGGGCACCGTTTGTCACCATTATTGCAATTAATTTATTGTTTAGTGTTGTGTAGTGGCTTAGCTGGCATGCATCTAAACCATTTTTGGGGAGTTTGCCCCAACAAGATTTACATGTTAAAATCGCCACTGGTCAGGCCTAATATCTCTGAGGGTACTTACACCAGGGGCAGGCTGCTCATCTGCACCTTTTCACTGGATTCTCACTAGGAAAGGTATGAAAATATGAACATGAAGTCATGCAGAAAGAGATTAAAACTTCTGCAAATGAAGTCAGGGCACTTTGAAAGAAATATGACTGTGGGTGACGGTTTTATTAGAGAAAGGAAAAATACATTTCCCAGCTTATTTGACCGTGCAGTTTTTATTTCTTCATTTCTCTGTCATTTCTTTGTTGGAGACCATAGAGGACATTTAAAGGAGCCTGGGTTTATAATATTATCTGATGTAATGAGAGTGTTTATGTGCTGATTATTCCGGGTTCCTCGCCGGTGTATCTGTAGTGTGCTGGAGAGCAGAGACAGGGGGTAAAGTGTACAGTGAGAAGGCTCATTAACAGGAAATACTCCACCACACTGCGGAGTCTGGCTGTCGTCGATGTTAATGCCGAACTAATTATGCCCTGTAAGTGGAGTTTCGCAGAAGTAATAACCCCTGCTTTTCTGCATATGCAAATATGACAGACCTGATCATTAGATGTTATATTTCAAAGACATATTGTATATTGTAAAATTGTCAAAGCCAAGGGCAAAATCATTACACTGCACCTTACATTTCAATACATTTTTATGAGCCTTCACCATAAATGTAGAAGCATTGTGAATGTCATGGATAATGTGGTTTATTAATATAATAAATTATATTATTAAACCAATAAAAAAAATTACCTTGATATGCTGTGCCAAGTTATTAGTAATTGGCAAATGGAGTCATTTAGCCACAACAGTAAAGTCGCTGCAGTGATCGTCCCTGAAAAACTAAAACAGCTCCAAAACGTACACTTTCAACCACCAACTTATACTACTTACAATGACAGTCACAATGATATGAACTTCATGGGAGCCTTTAAATACTTTCTGACATGGTAGCAGTTTGAAGGATGCTTTTTAGTCTTTAAATCTTCTATTGCTTACTTGTTCTTGACCCAGTTGTAACCAGAGGAAACAGAGAGAGAAACTGATCCAGTTGTAATGGGGTTCAGTGAACTAGCTTTAAAACTGCTGCAGTCTACTCAGCACGTGCCATTTCCAGGCCTAACTATGCACCCTCTGATACCTAACAGACTTCTCTCTCAATAGCAGTGTTAAAAGTAATTATCCCCCAGTACACATGTTACACAGATTACTTTTATTGTGCAATCTACATTCTATTACATTCCCACATCAGTACTTACATGAGACTGATAACCATGCATGCGGGCACGTGTGTCCATCTGTCCCGTCCTGTCCGTCCGTCGTGTCATGTGTCAGTGAATTGCTCCAGAAATATTCAGGAACAGGTGTGCTTCATCCTGACTGAGTGCTATTCTGCCTGGATAACGCTCTCTCTTCCATCTCATTTCCATGGCAATGCTTATGTACAAATATCTATTTTTTTGCATGCAAATTGATCTCCTCTGCTATGTTTGAGTTCAATTATGCAGTTGGCGGTCTATTCTGTGTCCACATTGGGTATAGGGTATAGCCGAGTTTACGCTTTAAAAGAAAAACACTTTTTTAAAAATATTTATGAATCATGATAAAATACTGTGGAATTACAGGGATAAACTGATATTTAACTTTCGTCGTGTAGAAGAATAGAAAATGTCAGTAAATTCAAAATACATGAAACTTCCTGTATTTCTACAGACATGCATCCCTTTCACACAACACTAAGCTGTAGAAATACAGCAATATACATTATAAAGAAAACACTACATTTACCATTGTTTTAAGGATATTACTTTAGTTTTACATTATAAATGCAGATAATTATAGTAAAAAACGTTCTGATGTTTATAAACAGAATAAAACTATGCAAGAGGATGAAAAAAGAATGCTGTCATTTGTGATTGTACTGACATTGATCACTACATTACAAACATTAACTGCATTCTATCTTGACTCTCAGGTAGAAGACAAAGCTATATTGTCATTTTTTTTTACATTTAATATCACCACTTCAGCAATTTTGTCCTCAGAGTATGATTCATTATGATCCAACATTCTCTTCCATATCAGACACTTCCTCCTCTATTTCAACGTCATCATCCTCTACATCACTCTTCCGAACTATTAAAAAGGTTAGTGTAATTAAAGACTAGTCAATATTTCACATTGCCTTTTGCCATTTCCATTAGAAACCACTTGACAACGAATCAGAAACACGTTGGGAGGCGTCATTCAAATGCCCGGGAACACAACTGGCTCCAATTGAATGCAGCAGCTTGGCACATGCATTGATAGGAGACTGGATAGCTATCATACCAAGGTGAGCTTTACCACCAAACTTTTGCTTAATTGTTTAACATAAAGTTTAAATAGTTGTTGCTAGACGTGCAGCTCATTGACTTTGTTGTATTTGCTAGCTAATATCGCGGAGTTTGTGGTTGGCTGCTCACATGCGTTAGCAAGATAGATAGCTAATCCTACCCAAGCTAGCTACCAACCAGACCTTAGCTAGCTAGCAGCAAGCCAGCTAAGATAAGCAAACATTCGTTTTTTGTAACATATGTTGACAGTTAACATTTTATTCATTCTGAATTTTGAAGCATTGACATTCAGCTATTTAGCTAGATTGCTAGCTGCATTTCATAACCTAGCTAGCGCACTAACTTGCTAGCTGGGGCGCGCTAATCTTGTGTGGCAAACCTCTTCAAGGTTATGAGCGTTTGTCGCAAATTAAGAGGGAAACTGTCACCAAACCACCCCAGAATGAGCGTTCTTTGGAACAGGACAGTACCTGGGTGTTTTTTTTCTCCAACCTGGTCCACCCAGGCCGTAGACAAGGTCAAGGATAGCAGGGTTCGGTACACGAATCGGGTTCTCGGTAGGTCCAGGTCCAAACACCAACAGGTAAGTCCAAAACAGAACAGTCCATACACGGTAAATCCAGCCAATATCTTTTGTCTCTTTCTCTACAATTCATAGATCTTTCCAGCCCTCTCTCTTCCTGGTTTTTCTTGACCCTTTATCTCTGGGTCGACTCCACCTTCTGAGCGTTCCCCTTGCTTCTGGGACTTGTAGTTTTGGCGGTCGGCTATTTTGTGATCTGTAGTTCAGATCGGGTGGCCATTTTAGTGATCGGGCAGAGCCCGTTTATTAGTTCTGCTCTCACATATCTGCCATTTATCACTCGACCCCCTTCGTTGCCACACTTGCTAGCTAGGTAGTTTGTTGTAAGCCAATCCCGCTTGTTAACATATGTTTTTCTCTCTTTCTCTCTACTTCAACAGTTCCTTGAATTAGAATTGAGGAAATTCCCTGCAATCCTCAAACTGGAGTAAGATTCATAGCTAAGCTTAGTTTAGCATTCTGAGTAGCTTAACATGGAAGTACAAAGAAAGTATCGCTGTTGTCCCTTCAGTAGTTAATTGGAACCTAGATTAAAATCTACAAGCTACTTTTTTTTTCTTTGTTACAGGTAAGTCAAATATAGAGAAACTGGGAACATAGAATTGGCATGTTGTCCCTGTGGCCTCACTGTTAAAACATTACGAGGTTATGTGGATCATCAGTAATTACACCGACATGAAGCAAATGGCCAATATGTATGCTGCATGGTTAGCTGCAAATCTCATTTTACAAAACAATGCTTTTAAAAGTCATATGCGTCGTCATCATCATAGAGAGTCTGCTGCATCACAATGTGACACAATGCAAGGGCCGTTTACGTGGGGAAATCGTCTTTGTCAGAAACAATGCCTTGATCTGAAGGATCTTCTAGCTCGTCTAAGCTCACGTGTTTCATAAAGAGAAAAGGTCAAATGCCCATTCAGACTGTGGCCTTTACATTAAGATCCTCTTTTACCGCCCACATTTCAAGGCAGCATAGGTATGCTACAGCTGCACATGTCCAATTATTCGGTTCAGTCAGTGAGTTCTCATGATGATGCTGAAAGTCTGTTTGGTGTAGATCTTATTTATGAAGGGCTAGAGGATATACTGCACCCAGCTGTTATGATAAGTCTGTATATAAAACATCTGTGTATGTTTTACATTAAGTTACAGGCCAAGTATCTAATTCCCTCCTCTACAATACAAATGATTGTTGATGAGATTAATAGTCTTAATGGACTTAGTCATCAATACACTCAAGATCAACTCAAGGTTGCCTTTCAGTCTAATACTAACTTGAAAGAGTCTGAATTTGAAGGTATTTTATAGACCTTGAAGGACACAGATTTGCATGCATCCTGTGGCTCTACTTTATCAACAGAATATTTGAGAAGGTGGTATTTCCTGATGAACTTTTCCTATGTGTATCCTCAAGCTATAAGTTTAGGTACAGATGAAAACCGAAATAAACAATATGCTCAGTGTATCCATATAACAGAGGCATTGAAATCTATGCTCAAGGATCCAGTTGTTTGGAAGGAATGTACAAACATTCAGATAGGATGATGGGGACAATCAGTGAAAAACATAAGAGGGCAACAGTACTTGTGCAAAGTTTCAGAATGATAACTTCCAAAATGAGTGTGCTACATGACATTAATCATGAAGTCACCCAGGTGTCCCACAAGTAGCCCAAATGTACCCAAGTGACCAAATTGGTGATGGTATACATTTTGAAACAAATAACTATATACAAAATGCCAAAATGGTATTCTAACACCCCCCCCCCCAAAAAAAAAATGGAGAAAAAAATATGGGAAAAAAATATGAAGAAAAAAATATCTACATTTACAAAATAACATGGGTAACTATTTACACACTTTCAATATTTGGAAGACCCTCAGTCCTCTATCAAATCAAATGTATTTATATAGCCCTTCGTACATCAGCTAATATCTCAAAGTGCTGTACAGAAACCCAGCCTAAAACCCCAAACAGCAAGCAATGCAGGATGTAGAAGCACGGTGGCTAGGAAAAACTCCCTAGAAAGGTCAAAACCTAGGAAGAAACCTAGAGAGGAACCAGGCTATGAGGGGTGGCCAGTCCTCTTCTGGCTGTGCCGGGTGGAGATTATAACAGAACATGGCCGAGATTTTCAAACGTTCATAGATGACCAGCAGGGTCAAATAATAATAATCACAGTAGTTGTAGAGGATGCAACAGGACAGCACTTCAGGAGTAAATATGAACAGTTTAGGGTTCCATAGCCGCAGGCAGAACAGTTGAAACTGGAACAGCAGCAAGGCCAGGTGGACTGGGGACAGCAAGGAGTCATCATGCCAGGTAGTCCTGACGCATATGTCCTAGGGCTCAGGTCCTCCTCCGAGAGAGAAAGAGAGAATTAGAGAGAGCATACTTAAATTCACACAGGAGACCGGATAAGCCAGAAGAAGTACTCCAGATATAACAAACTGACCCTAGCCCACCGACACATAAACTACTGCAGCATAAATACTCGAGGCTGAGACAGGAGGGGTCAGGAGACACTGTGGCACCATCCGATGAGACCCCCGGACAGGGCCAAACAGGAAGGATATAACCCGACCCACTTTGCCAATGCTCTACACAATATTGTGCTGCTGATGCCAGGTGCCATAGCAGTCTCTTTCTGCTGTAAATTGAGTATCAACAGGTATAATAAACAGATATACAGTGGGGCAAAAAAGTATTTAGTCAGCCACCAATTGTGCAAGTTCTCCCACTTAAAAAGATGAGAGGCCTGTAATTTTCATCATAGGTACACTTCAACTATGACAGACAAAATGAGAGAGAAAATCCAGAAAATCACATTGTAGGATTTTTAATGAATTTATTTGCAAATTATGGTGGAAAATAAGTATTTGGTCAATAACAAAAGTTTCTCAATACTTTGTTATATACTCTTTGTTGGCAATGACAGAGGTCAAAAGTTTTCTGTAAGTCTTCACAAGGTTTTCACACACTGTTGCTGGTATTTTGTCCCATTCCTCCATGCAGATCTCCTCTAGAGCAGTGAAGCTTTGGGGCTGTTGCTGGGCAACACGGACTTTCAACTCCCTCCAAAGATTTTCTATGGGGTTGAGATCTGGAGACTGGCTAGGCCACTCCAGGACCTTGAAATGCTTCTTACGAAGCCACTCCTTTGTTGCCTGGGTGGTGTGTTTGGGATCATTGTCATGCTGAAAGATCCAGCCACGTTTCATCTTCAATGCCCTTGCTGATGGAGGTTTTCACTCAAAATCTCACGATACATGGCCCCATTCATTCTTTCCTTTACACAGATCAGTCGTCCTGTTCCCTTTGCAGAAAAACAGCCCCAAAGCATGATGTTTCCACCCCCATGCTTCACAGTAGGTATGGTGTTCTTTGGATGCAACTCAGCATTCTTTGTCCTCCAAACACGACAAGTTGAGTTTTTACCAAGTTATATTTTGGTTTCATCTGACCATATGACATTCTTCTGGATCATCTAAATGCTCTCTAGCAAACTTCAGACGGGCCTGGACATGTACTGGCTTAAGCAGGGGGACACGTCTGGCACTGCAGGATTTGAGTCCCTGGAGGTGTAGTGTGTTACTGATGGTAGGCTTTGTTACTTTGGTCCCAGCTCTCTGCAGGTCATTCACTAGGTCCCCCAGTGTGGTTCTGGGATTTTTGCTCACCGTTCTTGTGATCATTTTGACCCCACGGGGTGAGATCTTGCGTGGAGCCCCAGATCGAGGGAGATTATCAGTGGTCTTGTATGTCTTCCATTTCCTAATAATTGCTCCCACAGTTGATTTCTTCAAACCAAGCTGCTTACCTATTGCAGATTCAGTCTTCCCAGCCTGGTGCAGGTCTACAATTTTGTTTCTGGTGTCCTTTGACAGCTCTTTGGTCTTGGCCATAGTGGAGTTTGGAGTGTGACTGTTTGAGGTTGTGGACAGGTGTCTTTTATACTGATAACAAGTTCAAACAGGTGCCATTAATACAGGTAACGAGTGGAGGACAGAGGAGCCTCTTAAAGAAGAAGTTACAGGTCTGTGAGAGCCAGAAATCTTGCTTGTTTGTAGGTGACCAAATACTTATTTTCCACCATAATTTGCAAATAAATTCATTAACAAACCTACAACATGATTTTCTGGATTTTTTTTCTCATTTTGTCTGTCATAGTTGAAGTGGACCTATGATGAAAATTACAGGCCTCTTCTCATCTTTTTAAGTGGGAGAACTTGCACAATTGGTGGCTGACTAAATACTTTTTTGCCCCACTGTATATATATATATATGGATTACAGGGAACATAAGGTTGAATATATTATTATAGACCTGCTAGATCTACTGTCTCTTTTATATTATGACATTTCAGTTAGATCTACTGTCTCTATTATATTATGACAGACCAGCTAGATCTACTGTCTTTATTATATTACAACAGACCAGCTGTATCTACTGTCTCCATTTCACGTTGACAATTGTTGTGGGCATGCCCTCCCCGCAACAGCCTCAAATAGGCTATTTCATGTGGGTTGGGGTGAGGCGGCAGACACACACATCTCACATTTCATTACATTACATTTTTATATATTGCTTCTAAACTTTAAAAAATCACAAATAATATTTTATATTATTAATTTCAAACAATGGCATTAGCATGAGAAGAACTTACCAGTCCAAAAAATATTCCTCCACTTGGGAATTGCTAAATGAATCGTCGTACAACAATCTCTTTCTCACTTTTCCGATCAATTTCTTCTAAAATTGTGTGTACACCTGTACTTCGATTTAGCTTTCCTTGACTTTGTCGCCATACTGATTGATATATAAACAGCTGAATCTGCGCATTTACCAAACAATGCTGTGCGTAATATGCGTAGCTCCTTCTGGTATAAAACTTCAATAGCGAATGACTCTCTTTACGCCAGAGTTTACTACATGGGTTGGTCTTCCAACACATACTCAGCTCTTTGGCTATCTACCCAGCTAGATTTCAAGATGATCAGTGGTCATTGGGTTAAAATACAGTTAATCAGTGGTCATATCATTGGTGCACAGTGATGTCATTACTTGTTGTCTTCAAATCGGTTTCTTTCAGTCAATACGTTCCGCTAAATGGCCCATCAGGTTTGGTTGTGTTACAATCAAACCAGTTGATTGCAATGAAACCAAACATGACTGGAAAAGTCACGTTTTGTGTGGGTATTTACACTCTAATGTGTCGTCGAAAATGGAATGAGATGGAATTCACGACACAAGCGATTCACAAAATGTTTGGTGTTAGGCTATTAAAACGGATTTTATCAAACAAAAGATCATTCATTGTGTAACAATGACCATTGGGATTGCAAACAGACGAAGATCGTCAAAGGTAAACAATTTATTTTAATGCAGTTTGTGATTTTGTTAGCCTGTGCTGGTTGAAGTAGTTTTTTTATGGGGCTCTATCCTCAGATAATCAGATCGTATTCTTTCGCAGTATATCCTTTTTTAAATCTGACAACGCAGTTGGATTAGCAAGATTCTAGGCTTTCGATACGTGTGAGCCACTTGTATTTTCATGAATGTTTAATATGACTATTTATGTAGCGATCACCATATGTTGTGGAATTTCAGCCCGCTACCGGGTTCCGTGCCCAGAGAGGTTAACCTTTAGTTGCAAGGCAGTATCGACAGCAGTAGTTGGAGGTACTAACATTTTCTGTGAATCCTCCTATGTTGTGAGACCCGAAATGATCATCAGTAATGCAAAAGACTGCTGCCTTTACAGCATGTCCAGAGATCTCCAATCCATTTGTTCCTAAATCTCTGAGATCCGACAGCATTGTAGAAAAAAAGCTTGTCATGGCCAAAATATTTAAAGTCTCTCTCATTACACAATAACATGAGCTGTAAATGATCAATATTGGAGCGATAAAATGGATCAAAGTTTGCGGGCATAAAGTAGACCCCGACAATCTTATGTTTCGTCTTTGCTGGTCCAAGAGGGTTAACTGTTTGATTTTGATGAACCCGCTGCTGCCACAACAGTACAAAATGACAAGGAGGCAGTGATGGTAATGAGACGGAATCCAGAGGGTTCAAATTTGACACTGTATTTAATTCCCTCAAGCACTTTCATGTCTGTCAGCCAGGCCTCCCACCATGCATTGGTCATGATTTGTTTAAGGGGATAGTGGTACATGACCTAGCCATTTATACCATGTACTTTGTTAAAGTAAAGAAATGCATTACATACTCAGAGCTTAACTGCAGGATCAGGCAGTTTAGCTACCAAGGATCTGATGCGAATTCCACATCCTCAGAAGTTGGTGAAAAGGGAATTAAACTGGGTGGCCAGGCAACAGAAAACTGGTCTCTTTTGAGGCTCCTCCCTGTGATAATAGGCAAAAGATTACTGATATAGAAGATAGGGTATGGCAACTAACACTTGTGGAATTAATCTGTGCCCCGTCCATTTCTGTGGCTCAAGTTACTTTGCTCAATGTTCTGATTCCTTGAGTATCTACAGAAAAGCAAAGAGCTGTTTCCTTCTCACACACTGAAATCAGAGATGTGGCCAGAGAGTAAAACATTTAAAAAATGTGTGTCAAACGCTTGCTAATAATCACCAACTTCTGCAAACCTACAGTGGCAAGAAAAAGTATGTGAACCCTTTGGAATTATCTGGATTTCTGCATAAATTGGTCATAAAATTTGATCTGATCTTCATCTAAGTCACAACAACAGACAAACAGTCTGCTTATTGAACTAATAACAAATTATTGTATTTTTTTTTTGTCTATACTGAATAATTATGTTAGCACAGCTGAAAACTGTTGTTCTAATTAATTAAAGCAACGATAAACTGGCCTTTAGACTAGTTGAGTATCTGGAGCATCAACATTTGTAGGTTTGATTACAGGCTCAAAATGGCCAGAAACAAAGAACTTTATTCTGAAATTCGTCAGTATATTCTTGTTCTGAGAAATGAAGGCTATTCCATGTGAGAAACTGCCAAGAAACTGAAGATCTCGTACAACGCTGTGTACTACTCCCTTCACAGAACTGCCCAAACTGTCTCTAACCAGAATAGAAAGAGGAGTGAGGGGCCCGGGTGCACAGCTGAGCAAGAGGACAAGTACATTAGTGTCTAGTTTGAGAAACAGACGCCTCAGAAGTCCTGAAATGGCAGCTTCATTAAATAGTACTCACAAAACACCAGTCTCAACTTCAACAGTGAATATTATGATAATAATCTGTTTTTTAGCTTTATTTTGTCATCAATTAAGGAGTTGTCTGTTTTTAGCTGTCAAATTCTCTATTTTCACAAATGACACCAGTTGAATTGAGAGCAGTTTTTTGTAATATAGTGACAATTATGTGTTCTAGCTATATTTTGGAATCAATTAAGGAGTAATGTCTGTTTTTTGCTTAACAATTCTCTAGTTTCACAATTGATGCCATTTAGATCAAAGAGTAGGTTTTGTAATATGACAAGTATCTGTGTTTTTGTGTGACTTTGGCATCAAATTCAGGAGTCATTTCTGGGTTTATGCTGTCTATTTCTCTATTTTCACAACTGATACCAGTTCAAATTTGACGTTTTTTGTAATATTATGTTTATAATCTGTGTTCTTTTGTCATCATATTTTGTCATCAATTAAGGAGTTATTTAGGACTTTTAGCTGGCCAATTCTTTATTTTCACAACCAATGCCAGCAGAAAAAAAGAGGATTCCATTTTTTTTTTTTTATGGAGTTAATGTTGTAAAATTGCAGCAATATACTTTATTTGATTGAAAGTAAAAATTTTATACAGATTATTTACATACATTTTTAGTCTGTAGTTTTAGTCTATTTCTGGCACCCGTGCTGCCAGACTTTTACCGTAAATTAACAGGATTTTAATTGTATTTTTACTGTGTAGGCTCTCCTCCACTTTGGTAGTGATATCTGATTCCTTCTCACCTCTGTGGTTGCATGTTAGAGCTGAGGAGAGAGGGGCTGCATGACATTAATACCTAACTAGTTAACTACGGGCAGTGTTTGTTTAACTGGATGGAAGCTGTGGGCTAGGCAGTCCTCTGGGTCTTCATGCATTGGTGCCTCTTTGCTGGGAAACTGAAACATCCTGGTAACACAGAGCCAATTTACAACCTGCTGGATCCTAGATTTTGTTTGCAAAGAAGTGAAATTGGCATTTCTTCAACGCTGTATTGAAAGTGTTTCTCCCTGGGGGTTTTTATCAGCCTGTCAAGCTCTCTCCCTGACACTCTCCTGTGCTAGGTGGTATTAGAATAGATATCAAAATAATCAGCTATGTTTTCTCCTCCATCCCTTGGCCTCCTCCGGTATTGCCACTCTCTCTCTCTCGATCCAATTTGACATGCTCATTGTTTAACATGGCGTAGATCTTGGGATGGTTAATGTTATCCCAGCGTGCTGGGAAAGGGGTGGCAGGTAGCCTAGTGGTTAGAGCGTTGGGCTGAAAGGTTGCTATATCGAATCCCCGAGCTGACAAGCTTCAAATCTGTCGTTCTGCCCCCGAACAAGACTTTCCTAGTTAAATAAAGGTTCAATTTAAAAAAATAAGTCAGATAAACCTCTAATTGAAATGTGGTTGTGTAACACCAGAGAGCGATCGCCTCTGGCTACATGCTAGAGACAGAAGGAGAGCCATCAAAATTCAACAGCTTGAGGCCGTAAATCAGAAACCAGAGGGCATCACAGGACAGAATATATACTTGATTTACCGAAACTGCCTGAAAGGTGTCTCCTCAGAACCCATTATATGTGTATAAAGAAGGAAGTTTCAAGTTTGTGATAAGAATATGCTCATTTCAATTTGTGTTACTGTAGACTGAACATGTATACATTTTTCCTGGATTTAATTAATACTACATTCTTCCCAGTACTTGAAGTCATCTGCCAGTACTAAGCTTGTCTAGGTTCAGGGCCAAATGTAACTTCTGGTCTCAAGGAGGGTGAAATCATAGACTGTTTAAAGCTACTGTACGCATGGTTTACCTCTGGTTAGGTTATTTTGTCCTTTATATCTTCCTGGTATGTTTTGCTCAATTTATTGCTGCTTAAGCATGACAGAGATTTTTTTTAACGAGATTCTAGCAATGTTTTTTTCCTTCCTGTTTGACTGAGCTTAACTGAGTGGCTAGGGTGTACTTGGGTGGACAAATCTATTCTGATAAATTAATCCAGGCCTTGTATCTGTGCTGCTGTTGTGTGTGAGTGTGTTTTACATCATTTTTATGATGGAGGATAAAATATTGAATGTCCTGTAAACTGGATAAGATATTAAAGCTATGTTACTCTAAACATCTTTTTTTACTAGATTCAGTTTTAATATTTGTCATGATGTATTCCTCAATTATCAATGACAAATCTAGGTTACTGAGTGAAAATGATTAAAAACATACAGTAGCCTATCGTGTCATTGCTATTGGACACGGAGTGGAAATCAGAAAGAAGACTATGTGTTGGAATAAAAAACTGATAGACATGCATCACGTGACGTGGGCTTCCCTGAGGAGTCACTGTAGGCCACGCCCCCTCGAGCACGGCGCTGTCCAGTACCAGAGGCTGCTAGTGCTGTCAGAAACACTAAGCGGAGGCGCGCACTTGAGCTGCATTATCCTGAGGGTTACGCACGCAGACTGCTGCTGGAGTGGAGACAGGAGACTGCGAAAGTTAGAGCAATGAATCAAGCCAGGACAACGAACAGCTTTTTTGTGAATTAATAATACTTTAATACTAGAATTAATCTGAAGTTTTAGAGGACATGAAATATGTTTTTCGAAATGATTGATGTTCCTAGAGTGAAAGCATAACACCACTCAGTGTGGTACAACTGACAACAGTCATGATTTGGACTATTTTGATATGCTATTTCGTGACATCTGTACTTGGGAATAAGACAGAGGAAAGGATACCGTTCTTTCATGGACATGTATTCGAGAACTCCGAGCCTGGATCCAAAGTAAACGGTCTCAGCATCCCTGTGAAGCGAGTTGACGCGCAGAGATGGTGTTCCAACTCCGGCATGCATCTGAAACTCTTGGGAGACGGAAGTGAAGATTTCCGGGTATTTGCCCACCACAAACGCGGACACATACTTCTGAAAACCTCGATCATCCTGGACAGAGAGGAGCGCTCCGAGTACCTGCTCAGCCTGGGTCTGTGCTGCCAAAGCTGCGCCGTTAATGACCATGTGGTCGCAGAAGTTGCATCTGTGAAAGTGGATGTTTTGGACACTAATGACCACGAGCCAACATTCCCTAATGTTGATATAAAAATGAGTCTAGACGACGCCACTGCTCTGCGGTCTGTGGTGTATAAAGTGACCGCGGAGGATACAGACAGCGGGAAAAACGCTGAACTAATTTACTTTGCTCTTCCCAAAAATGGCAGTTTTTATGTGGTTCCAAAAACTGGAGATGTACTGCTTGTGGACTCTATATTGGGTCTTACCGCGCCCATAAAGTTTAACGTGTTTGCGATGGACCACGGCTGGCCCTCACGGACCAGTCAGAGTATTGACATCGAGATTAATCCCCGGCAATGGCCAGCGGTTCCACGGCCATCCCATGGTGAACCGAATAGCAGACAACCTCGGAAGTCGAGGTCCCTGCTAGAGTCGAGCGAGCCGATCGTACTAAATGTTTCCGAGGATGCCAGTATCGGTTCTGTAGTAATGAACTTGTACCCGGTGAGGTTTCAGGCTGCCAGCTTTGAGTTGATGGATCCCGGTGTGGACAGCTCACCGGTCACGGTGAGTCGGGACAGCGGAGATATAGTAATTACACGGCGCCTGGACCGGGAGACGGAACCTCTCGTGGAGATTACTGTGAAAGTTCAGGATAAAAGAGGTGAGAGTGCCTTTGCAATTTTATATTGCAGCTTCAATGTTGTTTCTCTCTTCAACGAAATGCATTAAATATATTATGATATATAACTGTATTTATTCTCTCTTCAATTTAAGGGCCTCTGTAAAGTAATTACGGGCCACGGTTTGGTCTAAATGAGCCCACTGAATCGATGTGGAGAACTGAGCACCTAAACTACTCATAGAGCCTCTCTGTAAAAGTGTCATGCTTTAAAGTGCAATGATATGATTTAAAATGTATTCGTTTCTGTGGTTACATGTTTAATTAAACACCATCCGCGTTGCCTTCATGATTCCAATAGGTTGAAACCACGCGAGTGCGTAAATTATGCATGGAGAGACGTGCGCCTTGCAAATAGTTACCCTCGGAAAAATGTAACGCGTACAAGTTAAGCTTATAATACAGTACATTATTTCACATTATGCTACCATTTGTTGTATGCATATGTTTTCTGGTATTAGTGCAGATATTTTCAATTTATAGGAGGCGTGGGGGTGCTACTGGTTCTAACGACTCGATCACACCGACAATGTTATTGCATTTTGGTACAACAGAAGTACATTCATTTACAATGAAACGCTGCGTTTAATTTATAGGATTGCGTTGCTGAGGCAGTTTCAAAGCGTTTTTTTTGTGGTGCATAACACCTCGATCGCACTGACATTGAATTGCGTTTTGTAACACCAGCAGTACATTAATTTCCAATGAAACGCGGAGTTTGCCTTGGAGCATTGCGTTGCAGAGGCAGTTGCTGTGCGTTCTGTGTGGCGCATACAATGGATTTATAGATGCGAAGTGTATGCATTGACGGCTTGACAGAAATGGTTAGCATAATGCGAATGTTGAACTTTTTTTGCACACATATCCAGACGTACCGTTTTGCTTTGCAATACTGTAGGTTAATTACCTGCAGAAATGTCTCCATTAGTGTACTTTTTGAGTGCCAGGCTACAGCCAAAATGGTATTTCTAATGCAATAATATCCTTTACCTGCACTGCTTCCATTGGTGATCCTGCGCCCAATGTATGTAAACCTTTCTGACCATAGATTGTTATGAGTGCTCAACCTAGTGTTGGCCACAGCAGCTCCAACTGACACATACTGTAAAATGTGCAGAATTGCAGAAAATTAGCTGTAAAACTGCAACAACAACAAAAAAAGGTATGCATAGCAAATGTATTTGTTTACCTTTTGTTAATAAAATACCCTTTCTGCTAACAGAGCCCTCTGTACATATTAATTATCGTTTTTAATCACGGTGCTGAGTTAATGTGTGGCGGAGAATTGTATAGCTAACAGGCTGTGTGTTTGTAGATCGACTGATGTGAATTAATCTACAGCAACCAATGTAATAATGGATGGGGTAATCTTTGCTTGTGTTTTAGTTTTTGCTGTTCTCCAAATAGCATTTTAGAGTTTTTAAATTGTATAGAAATGCAGTAAAGGAGCTTTTTGGTTTTGAGTGGGGACCTGTAGATTAGGGTAGCATAGGCCCACGGTATTGGCTGTGCATAGGAACGGTTGGGTTTTGAAATGAATACATTTGCCAGTTGCCTTTGTAAGGCAGCAGTACAACCCACCTTTTGGCAATTGCTCATTTGTCATGCACGATGCGAGATAAAACGTGCTATATTTTACCCAGCTGTTCTGAAGTGATAGGCGGATTACATAATATCTGTGTTCATGCAGATGATCATTCAACCAGTGTTGCCTGTCTACAACAATGAGCACAGGGAATTTGGCATCTGTGTGTGTAAAACCGGTGCGCTCTGCATTCATTTCTAGGCTGTGAAGTATGGGGACCTATTTACATGCATTGGAGTGAATAACAACCCCATAATTTCTCGTTTTCTCATTTCCCTTGCTGAGTGTTGTGAAATTATTGAATGAATCCTAAAATGCTTGTGTGGTTCAGGAATTAACCACATTTTTTTCTGATCAAATAACCAACTAGACTTGATTTCAAATGTTCCAGAAGACACCCGTGTTTAATTTGGACAAATCTGTGCTCTGTGCTAGGGGAACCGGAATGCCATGCGGTCGAGTCTAATCTTTTTTGAGTGGAGATCCTGCTCGACCTGGCTCCATCTGCTCGCATTATCCATGTAATCCCATCTCATTCACGTTCTCATTTCTGGGATTTAGAGTGGCAGCACAGTTTGTTGGAGAACTCGTGCGCTTCTTCGAGGGAATAGAGAGGCTTTAAAGTCGTGCGTTTATCGCGCACAGTCTGCTCCATGGCCCACTCGCATCTTTCCGTGGCATTCATGCGCTGCGCAGCCAAGGCAAGCTACAACCACTCCTGAATGAGTTGTTGTCAGGGTTGGTGATTTAATTAGCTCGGCCTTTGGTGTTTTCATTACTGTCTGTCTGTGTGCTTGTCCTGTGGCCTGATGTCCATAACCTTCTGTAGATTCTGCGTGTCTGGCAAAGAGGGTGTGCTTGTGTCTGGGTTTGTGTACTGTGAGCAGGTTTCTCAGAAGCCAGGGGATTCACAGTAATGAGGAAAAACAGCTGGCTTTAATCAAGTATGAGAAGTGTGTCGGTTGACCTCACTTGTAACAGTATCTGTGAACTAGAGCAGCTCCCTATTGAGTACATGTAGACTAGCGCGCGCGCACACACACACACACACACACACACACACACACACACACACACACACACACACACACACACATACAGCAGTCATATTTGTGTTTATCCGTGTTGATCATTTGATATTGCAAAGATCATGCAAACACAAGGTGATATTTCCCACTGGTGATGCAACCTGGTCTCAGAGCATTTCGTATAATTCTGCATCTACATCCGTGATACTAAATTAAGTTTGATATGTTATGTTTCGTATGGTTTGTATTAATTTGTGGATGGCCATAACCCATTATGTATGATTTGTTTACGAATTACAATTCATATTATATGTTATGAATTTGCAAAGTGTACAGTATGTTCCGAATTTGAAAAACCTATGATATGTGACAAAATTCCAGCTAGGTGGCTAAGGTTGGCTAGTTCACTAATGTTAGCTATGCTAGGGATTAGAGTTAAAAGGGTTAGGGATAAGGTTAGGGTTAGGTTAAAGGGTTAAGGTCAGGGTGTCACGGTTGTCATAAATAGGAGACCAAGGCGCAGCGTGGTAAGCGAACATAACTCTTTAATTAGAGAACCCTGAACGGAACTAAACTAAACTAACCGTGAAGCAATATGGCTAGTGCAGAACAGGCAACTAAACATAGAATAACAACCCACAAAATAGCGAAGGAATATGGCTACCTAAATATGGTTCCCAATCAGAGACAACGATAAACAGCTGCCTCTGATTGAGAACCAATCTAGGCAACCATAGACATATAAACACCTAGACCAGGAAACCCCTAGACAATACAAAGCTAAACAAACCACCCTTGTCACACCCTGACCTAACCAAATAATAAAGAAAAAGATAACTAAGGTCAGGGCGTGACAGGGTTAGGGAAAGAGTTAACTAAAAGGGTTAGCTAACATGCTAAGTAGTTGCAAAGGAGCTAACAAATAGTATGGAGTCAAAGTGTAACGAATCTCCTCTTCCTCTGAGGAGGAGTAGGAAGGATCAGACCAATATGCAGCGTGGTAAGTGTCCATTGTAATTTATTAGACTGAACACACGTGAATGGACGAAATGAAACAGTTCTGTCAGGTGAATACACACAAAACAGAAAACAATCACCCGCAACAAAAATGGGGAAAACAAGCTACCTAAGTATGATTCTCAATCAGAGACAACGATCGACAGCTGCCTCTGATTGAGAACCATACCAGGCCAAACGCAGAAATACAACATGGAAAAAAAAACCTAGACTACCCACCCCAACTCACACCCTGACCAAACTAACACAAAGACATAATAAAGGAACTAAGGTCAGAACGTGACAGTACCCCCCCCCCCCCTCCAAAGGTGCGGACTCCAGCCGCAAAACCTGAACCTATAGGGGAGGGTCTGGGTGGGCGTCTGTCTGCGGTGGCGGCTCTGGCGTGGGACGTGGACCCCACTCCAACATAGTCTTGGCCCACTTAAGTGGCGCCTTTGGAGCGGCGACCCTCACCGCCGACCTCGGACTGGGGACCCTTGCAGCGGGCCCCGGATAGATGGAAGACTCCGGCAGCGCTGGTCAAATGTAGACCGCATTATCTTCCAAGAGAATTCTCTTCGATTATAATCACAGCCGTATATATCCCCCCCCAAGCAGACACATCGATGGCTCTGAACGAACTTTATTTAACTCTTTGCAAACTGGAAACCATTTATCCGGAGGCTGCATTCATTGTAGCTGGGGATTTTAACAAAGCTAATCTGAAAACAAGACTCCCTAAATTTTATCAGCATATCGATTGCGCAACCAGGGGTGGTAAAACCTTGGATCATTGTTACTCTAACTTCCGCGACGCATATAAGGCCCTGCCCCGCCCCCTTTCGGAAAAGCTGACCACGACTCCATTTTGTTGATCCCTGCCTACAGGCAGAAACTTAAACAAGAGGCTCCCACGCTGAGGTCTGTCCAACGCTGGTCAGACCAAGCTGACTCCACACTCCAAGACTGCTTCCATCACGTGGACTGGGACATGTTTCGTATTGCGTCAGATAAAAATATTGACGAATACGCTGATTCGGTGTGCGAGTTCATTAGAACGTGCGTTGAAGATGTCGTTCCCATAGCAACGATAAAAACATTCCCTAACCAGAAACCGTGGATTGATGGCAGCATTCGCGTGAAACTGAAAGCGCGAACCACTGCTTTTAATCAGGGCAAGGTGTCTGGCAACATGACCGAATACAAACAGTGCAGCTATTCCCTCCGCAAGGCTATTAAACAAGCTAAGCGTCAGTACAGAGACAAAGTAGAATCTCAATTCAACGGCTCAGACACAAGAGGCATGTGGCAGGGTCTACAGTCAATCACGGACTACAAGAAGAAACCCAGCCCAGTCACGGACCAGGATGTCTTGCTCCCAGGCAGACTAAATAACTTTTTTGCCCGCTTTGAGGACAATACAGTGCCACTGACACGGCCTGCAACGAAAACATGCAGTCTCTCCTTCACTGCAGCCGAGGTGAGTAAGACATTTAAACGTGTTAACCCTCGCAAGGCTGCAGGCCCAGACGGCATCCCCAGCTGCGCCCTCAGAGCATGCGGAGACCAGCTGGCCGGTGTGTTTACGGACATATTCAATCAACCCCTATACCAGTCTGCTGTTCCCACATGCTTCAAGAGGGCCACCATTGTTAGAAAGCTAAGGTAACTGAGCTAAACGACTACCGCCCCGTAGCACTCACTTCCGTCATCATGAAGTGCTTTGAGAGACTAGTCAAGGACCATATCACCTCCACCCTACCTGACACCCTAGACCCACTCCAATTTGCTTACCGCCCAAATAGGTCCACAGACGATGCAATCTCAACCACACTGCACACTGCCCTAACCCACCTGGACAAGAGGAATACCTATGTGAGAATGCTGTTCATCGACTACAGCTCGGCATTCAACACCATAGTACCCTCCAAGCTCGTCATCAAGCTCGAGACCCTGGGTCTCGACCCCGCCCTGTGCAACTGGGTACTGGACTTCCTGACGGGCCGCCCCAGGTGGTGAGGGTAGGCAACAACATCTCCTCCCCGCTGATCCTCAACACGGGGCCCCACAAGGGTGCGTTCTGAGCCCTCTCCTGTACTCCCTGTTCACCCACGACTGCGTGGCCACGCACGCCTCCAACTCAATCATCAAGTTTGCGGACGACACAACAGTGGTAGGCTTGATTACCAACAACGACGAGACGGCCTACAGGGAGGAGGTGAGGGCCCTCGGAGTGTGGTGTCAGGAAAATAACCTCACACTCAACATCAACAAAACTATGGAGATGATTGTGGACTTCAGGAAACAGCAGAGGGAACACCCCCCTATCCACATCGATGGATCAGTAGTGGAGAGGGTAGCAAGTTTTAAGTTCCTCGGCATACACATCACAGACAAACTGAATTGGTCCACTCACACTGACAGCGTCGTGAAGAAGGCGCAGCAGCGCCTCTTCAACCTCAGGAGGCTGAAGAAATTTGGCTTGTCACCAAAAGCACTCACAAACTTCTACAGATGCACAATCGAGAGCATCCTGGCGGGCTGTATCACCGCCTGGTACGGCAACTACTCCGCCCTCAACCGTAAGGCTCTCCAGAGGGTAGTGAGGTCTGCACAACGCATCACCGGGGGCAAACTACCTGCCCTCCAGGACACCTACACCACCCGATGTTACAGGAAGGCCATAAAGATCATCAAGGACATCAACCACCCGAACCACTGCCTGTTCACCCCGCTATCATCCAGAAGGCGAGGTCAGTACAGGTGCATCAAAGCTGGGACCGAGAGACTGAAAAACAGCTTCTATCTCAAGGCCATCAGACTGTTAAACAGCCACCACTAACATTGAGTGGCTGCTGCCAACACACTGTCATTGACACTGACCCAACTCCAGCCACTTTAATAATGGGAATTGATGGGAAATGATGTAAATATATCTCTAGCCACTTTAAACAATGCTACCTTATATAATGTTACATACCCTACATTATTCATCTCATATGCATACGTATATACTGTACTCTACATCATCGACTGCATCCTTATGTAATACATGTATCACTAGCCACTAACTATGCCACTTTGTTTACTTTGTCTACATACTCATCTCATATGTATATACTGTACTCGATACCATCTACTGTATGCTGCTCTGTACCATCACTCATTCATATATCCTTATGTACATATTCTTTATCCCCTTACACTGTGTATAAGACAGTAGTTTTGGAATTGTTAGTTAGATTACTTGTTGGTTATCACTGCATTGTCGGAACTAGAAGCACAAGCATTTCGCTACACTCGCATTAACATCTGCTAACCATGTGTATGTGACAAATACAATTTGATTTGATTTGATTTGAAGGGCGACTCCGGCAGCGCTGTAGTGAAGGGCGGCTCTGGCCGCTCCTGACTGATGGGTGGCTCTGGCAGCTCCTGACTGACGGGCGGCTCTGGCAGCTCCTGACTGACGTGCGGCTCTGGATGCTCCTGACTGACGTGCGGCTCTGGCAGCTCCTGACAGACGGGCGGCTCTGGCAGCTCCTGACTGACGGGCGGCTCTGGCAGCTCCTGACTGACGGGCGGCTCTGGCAGCTCCTGACTGACGGGCGGCTCTGGCAGCTCCTGACTGACGGGCGGCTCTGGCAGCTCCTGACTGACGGGCGGCTCTGGCAGCTCCTGACTGACGTGCGGCTCTGGATGCTCCTGACTGACGTGCGGCTCTGGATGCTCCTGACTGACGTGCGGCTCTGGCAGCTCCTGACTGACGTGCGGCTCTGGCAGCTCCTGACTGACGGGCGGCTCTGGCAGCTCCTGACTGACGGGCGGCTCTGGCAGCTCCTGACTGACGGGCGGCTCTGGCAGCTCCTGACTGACGGGCCAAACACAGAAATACAACATAGAAAAAAGAACAGACTACCCACCCCAACTCACACCCTGACCAAACTAACACAAAGACATAATAAAGGAACAAAGGTCAGAACGTGACACAAAGTTGATAATTAGATCACGTTTGGTTTGCTAGAAGTTCACATTATACGCCCATCAATCCACCCCGACCAGCCGCCTTCCATTATTTTTCACGTTAAATTAAGTTTCCATTTATCGTATGCAACTATACCGAACGTAATATATCATACTAAATGGATTGTCTTGGATTTACATACAGAAAAATGTGAAATGTTCTGAGACCAGGTTGATCCTACAGGAGAGCAGAACCATGTAGTCAGAGTCAGACAGATGGAAGATGAAAATATATAGTCTGTTATTACTTTATTTATCAGGATCAAACAGCCACTGCTATATATCTTCAAACAGCATTTTGTATTGCACATTGTTAACCGTCATACAGACATGCACACTCAGTGATGCACACGTTTCTTCCTGGTGGCCAGTGAGTGAGCCTGGCTGTGGTTTGATAACAGAGCTCTACTGCAGCTTGTATATCATGCTAATTAATGTGCTGCGCACAGTCCTGTGACCGTCCCCTTCTCTCCTACCTCCACTGGTCAGTTGATTCTCTCTATTCAGTCTGCTGTAATAGTCCATGTCTGTTTGTTTCCCATACCTGGGGGTGTTGGTCCTGGCTCCCCAATAGCTATCCTGGAGTTAGAGAGTCATTCGCTTTCCTATGGGCAGTCAGACTTTCTCCTCTGTTATCCGTGCCGGCTGGGGTGAGAGGCTCCATATTTTCCACTGGCTGGCCTGGGGTGAAATAGCCTTCTCAGGTGAGTTGGTCTCTACTCTCTATTAGCTTGTCTGAGGGGAATCACCCTGGGCTCTTTCCATTATCTGGCGTTGGGGGGAGCAGAGCACCACTTGAATCGTATATGGTTATCCCTATCTATGTCTGGCTGTCTGTCTGTCTCTGTTATCCACTAACACTGGCCTCAGCCTTATCCTGGCTGTCTCAGCCACTTAAGCGGTCCCAAAAATACACAGCCCCACAGACCTGGGCCCTCTGCCCCCCCCCCCCCCCCACTGCCTCCTTCACGTCTTCTCTGAACTACACACACTGAGAGAAGTCTCTCCTCCTAATTGCTGTGTGAAGCTCTGTAATATGGAAATGGTGGGCCTCTTTAGCTGTATATTGGTTGAGGCTATGGGCTCCTGTTTGATATGTATGGTCTCCATGATATTGCTGCAGTGGGATCAATTAATGTGTGCGTGGGGGATGGAGAGGGGGAGCGCGTGTGCAGATCAAACAGGTGTGTGGCGTCAGACTTCCCGTCTTAACGTTCTCTGCCTTGTGGCACTTTTTACTATCTCTATATCCCGTCAGGGTAATCATCTCTCTGTGTATCTCTCTCTCAATCATAGCATGTTTTTTCATGCTTCTCCATCTCTTTCCTTCCACTATCTCTCTCTCACCTTCTCTCGTTCTCCCCTCAACTCTTCCTCCCCCTCTTACTCTCTCTCGCTCAATTCAATTTAAGGGCTTTATTGGCATGGGAAACATATGTTTACATTGCCAAAGCAAGTGAAATAGATAATAAATAAAAGTGTTTCTTTCAATGAAAATGAACAGTAAACATTACACTCTCTCTCTCGCTGTCTCCCTCGGCTGTCTAACACATTGTATCAGACCTCTGTCTGTCATGTCGACCTGAGTGGTTGTGTGATCTTTTCTCTCATACAGAACATGCTATGACTGTCAAAGGCATCACTATGATGGGGTGCATATTTGTCTTGCTGAAGCACGCTTGAAGCTGGCATAACTCTCAATCAAACTGACAAAGAACTGACAGCTGGATCAGACGCGCATTGCGTTTTGATAAGAACCCCAAACGTGTTATATACACGGGGGATCTGATCCTTCCCCATCCATTATCCTCTATCTATCTATCCACCATAGCGTTTGACTGTCTGATCCACACAGAGGGAGCTGGGTTTTGGGTTTGAGCAGAAGTTGATAGGTTGTCGGGGACTTAATTCCTCTCCTTCCTGGTGTTACTGTTAATCTGATTGGGGAGGAGCCTGGACATTAAACAGCATATGGGAGGCTTCCTGACGCTGTCAGGGAACCAGAAGATTGTCTGCTTGCTCACGTGTACAAAACACGAGTTAACTAAGTTTCTCTCTCCCCCTCCCACCCCCCTCTCTACAAACAAGTACACACACTGTGCAAAACACGCATAGACATGCGCAAAGATGCGTACATCCAAACCCACGTAAGGTATGCACACGAGACAAGCATATGCTCTGATGCACACATTCTCACCTGCTGGAAATAGCCTCGCTCGGCTCACACATACTTTACCCTGGTATGATGCGTAAATAGAATTTATACCTGTGAACGTCTGCAAACTCTCTCTCTCTCTCTTTCTCGCTGTCTGTACTTCACACCCTCTTTTCTCTCTCCTCCACTCTCTCTGTTTCATCTCATCCCTCAGACAGTCATTTCACACTTGCATACACATGCATGCACACACACACACGCTCACACACATGTATGTATGCACACACACACACACATGTATGTATACACACACGCTCACACACATGTATGTATGCACACACACACATACCATGCACAGCAAGCTCAGCAGATTTAAAGACTAATAGATTGATTATAGATTTGTATAATGTGTTTCTATTAAATTGCATATTGTGATCTCCAAGCAGATATTCACAAAAACACGTATATGCATGAGGAAAATAGATATTCAGTTGAGTATACATACCCAAAGTTGATATTTATACCCTCACTGTTGTGTATTTCTAAAATCCCATTGCCCAGCAATCTGCTTACAGTAGATTGAGTCAGCTTGGAAGGATTAGAAAGGCAGTGATGTGTAAAACAACACACACTTAATTACTGGAAGATGGTAACGTATTAGGATTTACAGTGACCAAGAGGACGAAGGAAGAAAGGAGAGAAAGCTTAAGGACTTATTGGAAGCTTTGTGGGGGGTAAATGTGAGGTGAATGTTTTTCTTTTCTTTTGCATTATATTCATTCAGAGGGGTTGGGTTAAATGCGGAAGACACGTTTCAGTTGGATGCCTTCAGTTGTGCTGAAGATTGAGAGAGGGACACGCCACCAAATATATGTCCTCCATGTGCATAATCATGGCATGTGCATACTGTATATGCAAAAGCTCACCTTAGACAGAAGACCACACACACACACACACACGATGAGGCCCTGTCCGTCATCTTGTTGCCGTGACTACGCTCCCCCCCGCCAGGCGTGCGGCCACCGCAGTAGGAGCGGACATGGCTGTCACTGTCACTTGTCACCAGAGTGTGTGTAACTGTGAGTGGCGGGGAGAGCGATCGACGATTCTGACTGAGAGATCACAAAGCGTTTAGTCAAAGCTCCACTCCGCTCTGGCCGTCTGCTGTGGCCATGACCATCATTGACCCAGCCTGTCTCTCCATGACTAAGTTCTGGATTTGGATGAAGAAGATAAATGTTGGAATAAAAGAACAGAACAGATGAGTTGCTGAGTGCCACCCAACCCCTCCCCTACTCTCTGTCCCTGAATCTAGCATGCCTTCACAAATTAGGAATGTGTCATTGCATTTCTTTGCCAGTTGTGGCATTTGATGGAATGTCTGTGAGTGGGTGCGTGTTCGTGTGTGCATGCGTGGTGTGTGTGTGTGTGTGTGTGTGTGTGTGTTCAAAGCAAGTGTTATATTTTATGGTGAAAGCTCTTTCGGCAGTGTGAGACTACAATACGTTGAGTTTCCCGGGGAATCTATGAAGTGAGCTGTAGCCTATTGCCTTATTGTTATTAAAACATCTGAAACAATGTTGTCTATTCCTCAGTCTGTTATTAAAGAATGTGAAACAACGTTGTGTATGTCATTGTGTTTCATGTATGGCTATAAATACGGGCAGCTTAGTGCTTGATTGTTTTCATTAAATATGTCTATTAATATTGTATATACATTCGTTCATATAGGGCAGAACATTGTATATATATATATATATATATATATATATATATATCCTACAGAAATTGGTTCAGTTATGGCCTAAAATAAATGTGTTCATATGGGCAGAATATTATATATACTGTAAATTACTCTTACATGGAACCCAAACTGGCTGCGCGCGTGCGCCATCATGCATAAATGTCTTCTGTCCCCCCACACCAAACGCGATCGCGACACGCAGGTTAAAATGTCAAACAAACTCTGAATCAATTATATTAATTTGGGGACAGGTCAGGGTATTAAACATTTATGGAAATTTAGCTAGCTAGCTTGCACTTGCTAGCTAATTTGTCCTTTTTAGCTAGCTTGCTGTTGCTAGCTAATTTGTCCTGGGATATAAACATTGAGTTATTTTACCTGAAATGCACAAGGTCCTCTACTCCGCCAATTAATCCACATATAAAACTGTCAACCGAATCGTTTCTAGTCATCTCTCATCCTTCCAGGCTTTTTCTTCTCTTGACTTTGTATTGCGATTGGCTACTTTCATAAATTAGGTGCATTTACTGCAACTGACTTCGTTCGTCTTTCAATCACCCACGTGGGTATAACCAATGAGAAGATGGCACCTGGGTACCTGCTTCTATAAACCAATGAGGAGATCGGAGACGCAGGCCTTGCAGTGCAATCTGCGTCAGAAATAGAACTGACTTCTATTTTAGCCCTTGGCAACACAGACGCACGTTGGCGCGCGCGAGCAGTGTGGGTGCAATAATTGAATAACACAGATTTCAGAGTGTATTTTGCAACGCTCGCGCACGCGACACAAGCGGTGTAGTCAGCCTGTTAGCGTAGTACTGCGTAGTTGTAAGCTTAGTACAATAAGTTTTGCTTGACAAAAATACACGTGTGTGTGTGTGTGTGTGTGTGTGTGTGTGTGTGTGTGTGTGTGTGTGTGTGTGTGGTGGTACAGCAGTGGGCAGAGCGCAGCCAGAATGACGGTAATCCTCTGGTGGATTAATTTTCAGAAGGTGCCGTGGTTTTTGTCGAAACAGAAATGTAAACTATCAGAAGGCCGTCCAAGTGAGGCACCCTCCCATCTCCCATGTGTCACACTGCCAAATTCCCAGGCAGCTCAATGTTTGCCATGCTGTATCCTTCTCTCTCTTTCGCTCTCTCTGCCCTCCTACACCTTTCTGTTAATCTGAGTCTTCTTATCCACCCTTCTTTCTGCCTTAGTTCATCCTCTCCTCTATTACTGTAGTACTTCACTTCTCTCAGTCCACTTCTACCGTCTAGCTCTCCCTGCTAGTTGGCTGCAGTTCTCTTGTTATCTCATATTTTCCTCTGTTGGCCCCATCATTCCTCTCTGCCTTCTTAGTTCCTGCTCATCCTCAACCTTCACTCTCTTCTTTCTCTTCTCTCTCTTCACTCTCTTCTCTCTCTCATCTTCCTCCTTGCTGAGTTGCCTCGCCAGACACATCAGTCTTTCATCCTGCTCTCTCCTTTTCTGATACACCCTCCAATCATCGATCGCCTCGTCAATCTGTCTGCAGTCAAACTTGTGCGGGGGGTGTCTGAGTGTTTTTCTCTCTCTCTCTCTCCTTAACGCTGGATCTGCCTGCTCTCTGATTAGTTTATTTACAATCTGCCGGCTGAATCGCAGCGCCAAGCAGCACAGTTGCCTAATTGCCAGACTTAATCAAAGAGACAAACGAAGGGATGGGAGGCACCTAGTGACCTTTCAGAGATGCCACATTCCTCTCCCCCCCTCTCACCTCCTCTACACACCTCCAAGAGAGTTGCCAGCCAGCCATTCCAGCGTTTTAATATCTAGGCTGTCAGTAGACAAATGCGCCTGTTTTTGCAACTCCTTCCCATTTCTATCCAGGCCTAATGAGCAGCGTGTCTCCCCAGCCAAGGAGGTGGGAAGCAATGGGCCAGTGCAGAACAATGACCGTGCTGTCTGATTGCTTGTCTGAGAGAGCCAGAGCCCCACGTCGGTGCAGTCGCTCCTCGCTGGCCTGGAAGGCCATGAGTAATGGTGCGTCTGCGCTGGGTCTACATTAGCGCGTGACCTCTCCATGTCAATAGCAGTCACTAATGGTCGCTCCGCGTCATTCAGCATAAAAGACACAGCGTGAACGATCTTATAGAAGACGAGGCATACACATCACATCACGCAGGCGTGGCTAGGGAGGAAGGGAGGGCCCCACGAGGCCCTGGAGATTTCCTTCTATTTGTGTTGCCTTCAAAACAGCAGCCTGTGTTTTCAGAGCTCAAAAAATACGATATTGAAACAGTCTTGGGACGGAGTGTAGGTTTTTTCCCCAATGAAGTTTGTTTGTGCTTTATTGTGAATCTCTGTGTGTGTGTGAGACTTGGTTTACTCTCAATCTTTTATCAATAAGTCTCTGCATGCAGTCAGTCAGCGTGAGTAAGCCATCTCAGTGAGAGGGCATTTGAAACACCTGTGTCCTTGCACGATTCCTCCATACACTGGCACTTTACCTTGTCAACATACCAGTCTAAATCTGCCTGTTGTTATTTTACTGTTTCTGGCTGTCAATTTTTTCTCTTCTACCTCTTCATACACTACCTGAACAAAAGTATTTGGATACTTGCTAGTCAAACATCTCATTACAAAATCATGGGCATTAATATGGTTGGTCCCCCCTTTGATGCTATAACAGCCTCCACTCTTCTGGGTAGGCTTTCCACTAGATGTTGGAACATTAGTGAGGTTGGGCACTGATGTTGGGCAGTTAGGTCTGGCTCACAGTCGGCGTTCCAATTCATCCCAAATGTGTTAGATGGGGTTGCTGTCAGGGCTCTGTGCTGGCCAGTCAAGTTCTTCCACACCGATCTCAACAAATAATTTCTGTATGGATCTCGCTTTGTGCACAGGGGCATTGTCATGCTGAAACAGGAAAGGGCCTTCCCCAAACTGTTTCCACAATGTTGGAAGCACAGAATCGTCTAGAATGTAATTTTATGCTGAGGCATTAAGATTTCCCTTCACTGGGACTAAGGGGCATAGCCCAAACAATGAAAAACAGCCCCAGACCATTGTTCCTCCTCCACCAAACTTTAAAGTTGTCTTTATGCATTCGGGCAGGTAACGTTCCCCTGGCATCCCCAAAACCCAGATCCGTCTGTCGGACAGCTAGATGGTGAAGCGTGATTCGTCACTCCAGAGAACGCGTTACCACTGCTCCAGAGTCCAATGGTGGTGAGCTTTACACCACTCCAGCCGAAGCTTGCCATTGTGCATGGTGATCTTAGGCTGGTGTGCGGCTGCTCAGCCATGGAAACCCATTTCATGAAGCTTCCGATGAACAGTTCTTGTGCTAACGTTGCTTCCAGAGGCAGTTTGGAACTCAGTAGTGAGTGTTGCAATCGTGGACAGATGATTTTTACGAGCTACGCACTTCAGCATTTGGCAGTCCCATTCTGTGAGCTTGTGTGGCCTACCACTTAGTGGCTGAGCCGTTGTTGCGCCTAGACGTTTTCAATTCACAATAGCAGCACCTACAGTTGACTGGGTCAGCTCTAGCAGGGCAGGAATTTGGCAAACTAAAAATGTGCATTCCTATAACGGTGCCACATTAAAAGTCACGTGGCACCGTCAGCTCTTCAGTAAGGCCATTCTACTGCCAATGCTTTTTTTGTATGGAGATTGCATGGCTGTGTGCTCGATTTTATACACCTGTCAGCAACGGGTGTGGATGAAATAGTAGAATCCACTCATTTGAAGGAGTGGCCACATACGTTGGTATATATAGTGTAGGTTACAGCAACCTTTATTAGGATAAAAAATAGTCTGTTTGGGTTGTCAACGATTCCCATAGCAACCGCTCAGTCCTAGAGCATAAGAACGGTGCATATAACCTCAAATTTATTATTAGTCCTAAATCACTAAATGTTCCTTATACGAGCCCAGAACAAATACATTGAGCTCTCTGGTCTCTGCTGAGCACCTGGTGAGACTCTGGAGAAGGAGAGAAAGGAGTAGATTATTCTCCCTCCTCTTCCACCAAACTTTAAAGTTGTCACTATGCATTCGGGCAGGTAGAGTTCTCTTCAATTAGTGGAGTTGGAACAGCAGCAGGCTGCTGTAAACGTTGTGTATGTAGGTGGCAGGGAAGTCAAGCGCAGGATAATTAAACTTGGTGTAATTGGAGTATTTTAATAACTTAAAAACTCCAAAACCAAAGTCCATAATAAAATAAATGTGGGTTCAAGAACCCGTCGCACACCAATCCATAAAACATGAACATAACAATAAATAATCTCTGACAAGGACATGAGGGGAAACGGAGGGTTAAATACACAACAATTAATGAATGGGATTGGAACCAGGTGTGTAAGAAGACCAGACAAAACCAATGGAAAATGAAACATAGATCAATGATGGCTAGAAGACCGGGGATGTCGATCGCCTAGCACCGCCCGAACAAGGAGAGGCATCAAATTCAGTAGAAGTCATGACAGCTGCAGTATTGTGGAGTCTGGGTCTGGAAGGTGAAGAGGAGAGCAGACCTCCACGTGCCAGAGGGCTCGTCAAACAGCCAGCAGAACACAGCCCTCTGACATCACAGGCTGTTCCTGATCAGACCCATCAAAACAGGGATCACTAGGCTGTAGTGTGGAGTGTAGGGTACTCATGTTAAAGGGCCGTACAGTCAGTAGCCGTCATGTTAGCCATCTTTTGCCACGATTTTGCCATCCCAGACTAAATTTCCACGTTGTGGGAAAATTCTTAGGTCGTAAACGATTGTCGGATGTCTTGACTTGTTCAGTGTAACAGGGTCTAGGTCTGCCGAATAACTACCATTTTTTTTAACCTTTATTTAACGAGGCAAGTCAGTTAAGAACAAATTCTTATTTTCAATGACGGCCTAGGAACACAGTGGGTTAACTGCCTTGTTCAGGGGCCGAACAACAGATTTTTACCTTGTCAGCTCAGGGATTCGATTACGTGTGGTCGTAGGTTCCAACAAAGTTCTTGTGTCAGAAATGTTGAGCCTTTATCGCAGTTCCCCAACTGGCAAATTGTATTTTATTAGCTTTTATTATTTTTCTGAGAAAAAAATAAAAAGGTTTTTATTTTTGGGGGGAGGGACATAAGACTATAAAAACACCAGCAAATCAGCTCCAAGTGTAACGGTTCTCTTGGGGTGAAGTACAGGCGGACCAAAACGCATTCATGTTGAATGTTGATTCATGTTTAATAAACAAAGATAAACACGAACACTACAAAACAATAAACGTGGAAAACCAAAAACAGCCCTGTCTGGTGCAAAACACAGAGACAGGAACAATCACCCACAAACATACAGTGAAACCCAGGCTACCTAAGTATGATTCTCAATCAGAGACAACTAATGACATCTGCCTCTGATTGAGAACCATACTAGGCCGAAACATAGAAATACCCCAAAACATAGAAAAACAAACATAGACTGCCCACCCAACTCACGCCCTGACCATACTAATATAAATACAAAACAAAGGAAATAAAGGTCAGAACGTGACACCAAGTGATTCTAATTTTGGAAATCTCTTCCAACCCAGTGGGAAAAACCTGGTTGAAAATACGTCAGCGTGACATCTTTTTATGACGTCTTCATCTGGTCGCAAACTGGTCATTCTGACCACTATTATGTGCTATAATGTATAAGCCTGCTGGTCATAGTTAAGACCTCATCATAACCTGGTAATGACCGCCTGTCTACAGCTTATTACCTACACTCTTAGAACAAATAGTTCCAAAGGGATTATTCGGCTGTCCCCATAGAAGAACCCATTTTGTTCCAGGTAGAAGCCATTTTGGTTCCAGGTAAAACCCATTTCAAAGGACTTCTCCTATGGGACAACCAAATAACACTTTTAGGTTCTAGATAGCACCTTTACTGTAAAAAGTATTGCAGAGGATGAAGTTGGATATTGAAAACATTGTTCATTCAATTTCTATTTGTTTCCCATAGTCAGCAATTAAAGTTAATCTGCACCATATTATTACATTTAAAATAGATCAAACAATGGCTTCTGCATACAATAATTGTTTCATAATTCACCCACATAAATTACATGCATAGAAATACTGTGAGCATATAATATTTGGGGATTAATGATTAATAAGAGTGATATGATGGGGTAGATCCTCATCAAGGACCTCTGATGTCAAGGCTGTGGGTGACTGGTGAAAGGAGTCAGGCGCAGGAGAGCTGAGATGTGTGAACAAGGTATTTCATTCAAGAAAAACACCAGTACAAACAAAATACGACGATGCAAAATACTACGATGCAGGAAAAATACCGGTACCACGATCTGACGGGTCAGATCTGCAGTGAAAAGAATCGGCGCATTACAACCTTATTAATATTTGATTTTAAAAACAAACTAAAAAAGGACCTTCTTGAAGAAACGTGGACTCGGCTGGCTAAAAGTATTTCCGTGGTATTAGTTGAATACTTCTGTGGCAGTTATAGCTTAGAGATGTCTTTTAAAAAAGAGCCACTTGCTCATGTACATACTTTGCGTCCTTCTCCAACACGGGCATATTTCGGGACTTTCAAGAGGGCCCGTTACAAATCAACCTCCTGAGTTCTCTTGCGTTTCATGACACTTACTGTAAGCATAAAAATGATGCTTGCAGGACACAAAATAGTAACGCACAGTAAAATATATTTAACAGTCGGAATTTACTTAAAGTGGTAGCAAAGGCAGGTTTTCTCCCCTGTCCCTTCATATTGAAGTGGGACATAAATTGGTCATTGGTCATCAATCTGAAACATTTGAGGAAAAAGCATATCAAAATTAGACAGTTGGATAATGAAAATGTTGAACTCCTCTCTAAATGCTTATTCCTAATACAGTTATATACAAAAATTCAAGTATGTGTAGAGAGGCAATAAAGAGAAGGGATATCATATTGTTCAAAAGCTATGTGTCCGTCATATCACTCCTGCAACAAACAGTGTTAGTCATGGGTGTAATTCCTCTCCTCTACTGTTGCATACGTGTTTGAGTGAGAAACAGGGAGAACGAGTAAGAGAGAAATGGGAGAAGAGGACTCACCAAGGGAGGTGTCTGTTGAATCAGGACACAAGGGTTTTGCACCTGGGAGAAAAAAAAGGCGAGTTAAAGCAGGATCTGATTTGCTTGACAATCTTCTATTATTAGAAACAGTGCTATTTCCATTGGATCCACTGACACTACACTCTTAGTAAAAAGGTTTCCAAAAGGCTTCTTCGGCTGTCCCACATAGGATAAACCTTCTGGGTTCCAGGTAGAACCCTCTGTGGAAAGAGTTCTACCTGGAACCAAAAAGGGTTCTTCAAATGGTTCTCCTATGGCAGGGATCATCAACTAGATGCATCCTCGGGCTGATTTTTGTCTTGAGTGGATGGTCAGGGGGCCGGAACATAATTACAAATAATTTGTCATCTGCAAATTGACCACAAGAAGCACAAAAGGATAAAACATTTAACTACAACAGAAAAAGTTCAAACCTTGCGTACATTTGTATACATTCACATACTGTATATCTCTCTATTATGCGTGGGAATACTTTGGAACAGATTTCGAAAATTAAAATCACTTTGATGTTAATGTTTTTTTTTTATGTCCAACAATAACGTAAAAAACAGGTTCTGCTCTCTCCTTTCCCTGAAATGTGGTAGTGGTAACTGAGAGGGTGGCCAAGCACTGCTGTAGAGGCCAGACGTCAGGTCATTGACCTGTTTCGGGAACTGTAAGGACAGAGACGAATCATGATTAACCATTACCCAAGGTCTTCAATAAGTTCTTTGTCCATTTATGTTCCTCTTCAAAATTTTCTTCCGCACTTTTCCAGTTGTAAACAAAAGAACTAGCGTAGCAGGAGCTACACAAAACGCTGAAATAAAATATACAACATGCATTACCTTTTGACGAGCTTCTTTGTTGGCACTCCAATATGTCCCATAAACATCACAATTGGTCCTTTTTTTCGATTAATTCCATCCATGTATACCCAAACTGTCCATTTATAAAGCAGGTTTGATCTGGAAAAAAACAGCTTGCCAAAACACAACGTCACCACAAAACATTTCAAAAGTTGCCTATATTTCAAACTACTTTTGTAATACAACTTTAGGTATTTTTAAACGTTAATAATCGATCAAATTGTAGACGGGGCAATCTGTATTCAATAGAGCAAGTAAACAAACCATGCACCTTTTTTCCTCCTGCGTAACTCTCAACAGTGTAACGTTGTTCCAGGATGTGCCTCTTCTTCGTTGCACCAATGATTAACTTCAACCCAATTCCAAAGACTGGTGACATCCTGTGGAAGTCGTAGGAACTGTAAAATGGTCGCTATCAAATATTCATTGGCAAAGACAACTGAGGGAAGTCAGAGGCAAAAAAAAATAAAAAATTCTGAACAGTTTTTCCTCTGGGTTTTGCCTGCTACATAAATTATGTTGTAGTCACAGACATGATTGAACCAGTTTTAGAAACTTCAGTGTTTTCTATCCACACCTACTAATCATATGCATATAATATATTCCTGGCATGAGTAGCAGGAAGTTGAAATTGTGCACGCTATTTATCCAAAAGTGGAAATGCTGCAACCGCTGTGTCAGATTTCAAAACAACTTTACGGAAAAAGCATACCATGTAATAATCTGAGTACGGAGCCCAAACCAGCCAAAATAAATATTCGGCATGTTGCGCAGTCAACATTAGTCACAAATAGCATTATAAATATTCACTTACCTTTGATCTTCATCAGAATGCACTCCCAGGAATCCCAGTTCCACAATAAATGTTTGATTTGTTCGATAAAGTTCATTTACATCCTTTTGTTAGGGCGTTTGGTAGACAAATCGAAACGCGCTTTCCACCGGAAAGGTCGGACGAAAATTCCCAAAAGTTATATTACTGGTCGTAGAAACATATCATACGATGTTATAGAATCAATATTTAGGATGTTTTTATTAGAAATGTTCAATAATGTTCCAACGGGAGAATTCCATTGTCTGATGAAAAGCAATGGAACGGGAGCTACCTCTCATGTGAATGTGCGTGACTGTGCTTGTGACTGCTGGCTGACCTCTGACTCATTCCCCTCTCATTCAGCCACCCTTCATAGTAGAAGCATCAAACAACATTCTAAAGACGGTTGACATCTAGTGGAAGCCTTGGGAAGTGCAACATAACCAATATCCCACTGTATCTTCAATAGGGGCTGAGTTGAAAAGATTTCCCACTTCCTGTTTGGATTTTTTCTCAGGTTTTTGCCTGCCATTTGAGTTCTGTTATACACACAGACATCATTCAAACAGTTTTAGAAACGTCAGAGTGTTTTCTATAAATTACAAATAATAATATTAGCATCTGGGACTGAGTAGGAGGCAGTTTACTCTGGGCACGCTTTTCATCCAAAAGTGAAAATACTGCCCCTAGCCCAAACAGGTTCATTCTTTCCAATGTGTCAAGTAATTATCTTTTTGTTTTCTCATGATTTGGTTGGGTCTAATTGTGTTGTTGTCCCGGGGCTCTGTGGGTCTGTTTGTGTTTGTAAACAGAGCCCCAGGACCAGTTTGCATAGGGGACTCTTCTCCAGGTTCATCTCTCTGTCGGTGATGGCTTTGTTATGGAAGGTTTGGGAATCACTTCCTTTTAGGTGGTTGTAGAATCTTTTCTGGATTTGGATCATTAGCGGGTATTCTGCTCTGCATGCAATATTTGGTGTTTAACGTTGTACATTGAGGATATTTTTGCAGAATTCTGCATGCACAGTCTCAATACTGGTATGTCAAATTTGATGTTCCTTTTGATGGCATAGAATGCCCTTCTTGCCTTGTCTCTAAGATGGTTCACAGCTTTGTGGAAGTTACCTGTGGCGCTGATGTTTAGGCCAAGGTATGTATAGTTTTTTGTGTGTTATAGGGCAACGCTGTCTAGATGGAATTTGTGTTTGTGGTCCTGGCGACTGGACCTTTTTGGAACACCATTATTTTGGTCTTACTGAGATTTACTGTCAGGGCCCAGGTCTGGCAGAATCTGTGCAGAAGATCTAGGTGCTGCAGTAGGCCCTCCTTGGTTGGTGACAAAACCACCAGATCATCAGCAAACAGTAGACAATTGATTTCAGATTCTAGTAGGGTGAGGCCGGGTGCTGCAGACTTTTCTAGTGCCCGCGCCAATTTGTTGATATATATGTTGAAGAGGCTTAAGCTGCAGCCCTGTCTCACCCCACGGCCCTGTGGGAAGAAATTTGTGGTTTTTGCCCATTTTAAATGCACACTTGTTGTTTGTGTACATGGATTTTATAGTGTCGTATGTTTTCCCCCCAACAACACCTTCCATCAATTTGTATAGCAGAGTCAAAGGCTTTTTTGAAATCAACAAAGCATGAGAAGACTTTGTCTTTGTTTTGGTTTGTTTGTTTGTTTGTCAATTAGAGTGTGCTTGGTGAATATGTGGTCTGTGGTATGATCATTTGGTAAAAAGCCAATTTGACATTTGCTCAGTACATTGTTTTCACTGAGGAAATGTATGAGTCTGCTGTTAATGATAATGCAGAGGATTTTCCCACGGTTGCTGTTGACGCATATCCCACGGTAGTTATTGGGGTCGAATTTGTCTCCACTTTTGTGGATTGGGGAGATGAGTCCTTGGTTCCAAATATTGGGGATGATGCCAGAGCTAAGGATGATGTTAGAATTTTAGTATGGCCAATTGGAATTTGTTGTCTGTATATTTGATCATTTCATTGAAGATACCATCAACACCACAGGCCTTTTGGGTTGGAGGGTTTTTATTTTGTCCTGTAGTTCATTCAATATAATTGGAGAATCCAGGTCCTTCTGGTAGGCTTTAATAGTTGATTCTAAGATTTGTATTTGATCATGTATATGTTTTTGCTGTTTGTTCTTGGTTATAGAGCCAAAAAGAATGGAGAAGTGGTTTACCCATACATCTCCATTTTGGATAGATAATTCTTTGTGTTTTTGTTTGTTTAGTGTTTTCCAATTTTCCCAGAAGTGGTTAGAGTCTATGAATTCTTCAATTACATTGCGATGATTTCTGACGTGCTGTTCCTTCTTTTTCCGTAGTGTATTTCTGTATTGTTTTAGTGATTCACCATAGTGAAGGCATAGACTCAGGTTTTCTGGGTCTCTATGTTTTTGGTTGGACAGGTTTCTCTCTCTCCCTCTCCACAGTTTTATGACTTAACGACAGGTCGTAAATTCCTTGCAGAAACTCTCTCTTCACTGCCATGGAGTATTGAGGGAGAGAACCTATGGAGAACAAAGACACTCCTACATCCCAAAATTGGAGAATGGATCAATATTCCTATTTTATAGAAGGTGGTAGGTGGTTGATGGGAAATCAAAGAACAACCAAGTTGAATTTGTTTAATTTTGCGACATCACAAAAGACAGTTGAACCACATTATCGTTTGTATTACACTTCTTAATTATGGGGTTTGCATCTGAATGTTATATCAAATAAATGATTAAGTATAACAATACTTTTGGAAAGATAACAATGTGATTTTAGTCTTCTAAATTAGAATTGTTTTTCATAGTAACTTCTAATCAGTCAGTGGCCACGCCCCCGTGAGCACAGACATTACATCTGCGTCATGGAACACCCCCTTTTCCCAGATGTGTATAAAAACCCACTTCCGACAAAATGCACATTTGACCAGAGAGCATGGAGCAGTAGCTACATGTTGAAATTGTTGGCAACATTGGTGTGTGAGGCCATTCATGACCTACCTACTGTACATTCAATTCTTGATGCGGTAATACAAAATTGTGTAAAGGAAAAGGAAAATTGCCCAGCCAAATATTAGCCCTCTATAAAAAACAAAACACTACCCCATTCCACTATTTAACCCAATCTTACGCCAGACCAATGGTCTGAGAGTACAGAACACTACCACTCAGCACCCCCTGCAACTGTTCTGCAGGACATCCTCACAATCCCCATCACAACCTCTATTTTCTGTGACTCCCGAAACACTTCTGCAGTACAATTGACAACCATGGCTAAAAATGCTAAACATCCCACCTTATTGAAGCACATATTCTTCCCATAACTCTCTCTTGGTCTCTGCCTACTCACAGGAGTCCTCTGTGTCCCTCACCCTGTAACCATCTTTCTGTAGTACTCTAACTGGGGCAACCTCAACCTGCCTTTCTCTCACCCATTGGCAACCCCACAACTAGCACACACAACTTTCTCCTCCGATACCACACATTCCTTTGTCTCATGCCCTCCTGCACACTTCTCACATCTAGGAATCTCCCTCCTACACACTGCTGCCACATGCTCATAAAGTTACACACTGTAGTATTTCTGGAACAAAAGCTCTCACGGGATAACTTACACTTCCTAACTTGACCTTGTCGGACAAAGACACCACATCAGCAGGGCAGACAATGTCGTCTCTGTTTCTTCACACTCTTCACCGGGTCTGCGTCGTGCCAAATGGTGGGCTTCACCGACACTGGGAATCTTCAATTTCAACTGATCTTCCTAAAAACTTAATGCCACCCCCCATTATCCCATTATCGAGGCGGCAGGGTAGCATAGTGGTTAGAGCATAGTGGTTAGAGCGTTGGACTAGTAACCGGAAGGTTGCGAGTTCAAACCCCCGAGCTGACAAGGTACAAATCTGTCGTTCTGCCCCTGAACAGGCCACTGTTCCCAGGCCGTCATTGAAAATAAGAATGTGTTCTTAACTGACTTGCCTGGTTAAATAAAGGTAAAATAAAAAAATAAAAAAAAAACTCCTTTCAACGGCACCCTGTTCCAGAGAGCAAAGCAGGTCACATTTCTTGTCCCTAATCACGTGATCCGGAGTGCCCGCACACTCTGGACTGATGAAACACAACAAATCATCACTATTCCACTCCGAGTTACTCTCACCAACTCGCACAGTCCCCAACCTCTTCTCTACTCAACCTGACACCACATACGGATCAGCCAAAATGCAAGGATCTATTCTCTCCACAAATCTCACTCCCACTGGGACAGAATCATCCTTTTCATCTTCGGGATGAGGCCCGACTTCTGCGGTCCTCACCGGCAGGTACTACATCCTTACTCTCCTCAGATTCCATCTCTGAACTACTAGAGCACGTATTCTTCTTTTTTGCACTTGGCACCAACCTTCCTCACCACACCGCTTCCCTCTACTCTCTGCTCCTTCTCGGCGGTCATCAATGCACCTGCCGCCACAATGAATTCACCCTCACTCTCTTCACGTTCACTTTCCTTATCTAGCTCTTCCAAAAGTTCTGTACGATCCTCCATTCCATATTCCCTCAAAACATATTGCGCTTTTTTCCTTTTTTTCCCTTATCAGCCATCTTCTCCTTCACCAGATCTTCCAGAAGGCTTGTGCAATCCCCCACCCCAAATTTATTCAGAATATGTTCCACTTTTTTCCTTGTCCGTCGACCCCGTGTCGACCCCGAGCATGCTAGATAAGATAGCTATTTAGCTGTTGTTCTCCGTCTGTGTTTTCCGTAAACAAACGCTGTAACATGGCGATATGGCAACGTTATGGCAACGCTAACCATAACCTTATCCAAGTTGTGTATTCATTTAACCTTTTGTTTTTTAAAGTATTAAGATAAGGTCCTTATGCTTCCAAGACCATACTTCAAGCAACATGTGTTAATGTTTAGATTGAAGGTTGGGGATAGTAACAAAAATCCCCCATGTCCCCCTCCCCCCGCCACCGCCTACTGTGTAGGTACCCCCTCGCCGCCATGTGATATTCCATTGCTTTAGCTGGAACTGATATACCTATCTCCTTATTTAGCTACTGAAATTAAAATGCAATTACTACTCGCATTGTGTTAATTGCTTAATTAAAATTGGGTCTAATCCAATAATTTGGGACTAATTGTAGATGGAAATAAATACGATAAAAATCGGTTTTGTAAATCCTAGTGGATTGTAGTCGGATATTCTAATAAAAGACAGAGGCCTACGTGTTATTTGTTACATTCTGAAAACAAATTGAGTTGGTCATAATAGAACATCACAACAGCATTCAGTGGAACCGAAGAAAATGTGCAGCGCAATAAACAGTGCAATTACCTAACACAGACAAAAGATTACCATTAGAAGCCAACACACCACAAGCAATCCAGATATCATTAATTAAACAACCATTATTTTATTGTACTGCAGTTTTACTGCATTTTAACAGCAGTGACATTTTGTAAGAGTATCCTGTGTTATTATTGCATGTTTATCGTACATGCTGGTTGCCTAGAACAACTGATATGGAAGTGAATGTGCACTTTTCAATTGGGTGGACTGCCAACTACAAACAACACTGCCATAGCCTGTAGTAAAACCAAAAGCATTTATAGATTCGGTATCAGGAATCGAGTTAAAACCCAAGTACAGACTGTGTGAAGTAACAATGTCTATTGTAACCCCGGGGCAGGCAAACGACAGGTCAAGGCAGGCAAAGCCGATAATCCAGAGCAGAGGCCAAGGTACAGGATGGCAGGCAGGCTCAGGGTCAGGCAGAGGTCGGTAATCCAGAGGTGGGGCAAAGGTACAGGACGGCAGGCGGGCTCAGAGACCGGCAGGGGTCAGGCAGGCGGGTACTGTGTCAGGACAGGCAAAGGTCAATAACCAGGAGGAAGAGAAAAGAGAGACTAGGGAAAAACAGGAGCTGAGACAAACCGCTGGTAGGCTTGAACGAAGAAGACGAACTGGCAACAGAGAGACAGAAAACACAGGAATAAATACACAGGGGATAATGGGGAAGATGGGCGACACCTGGAGAGGGGTGGAGACAAGCATGTATCACTAGCCACTTTAAACAATGCCACTTCATATAATGTTTAGATACTCTATATCATCTACTGCATCTTGCCATCTTGATGTAATACATATATCACTAGCCACTTTAAACAATGCCACTTTTATATGTTTACATACCCTACATTACTCATTTCATATGTATATACTGTACCCGATACCATCTACTGCATCTTGCCATCTTGATGTAATACATGTATCACTAGCCACTTTAAACAATGCCACTTTTATATGTTTACATACCCTACATTACTCATTTCATATGTATATACTGTACCCGATACCATCTATTGCATCTTGCCTATGCCGTTCTGTACCATCACTCATTCATATATTTTTATGTGCATATTCTTCATTCCTTTACACTTGTGTGTATAAGGTAGTTGTTGTGAAATTGTTAGGTTAGATTACTCGTTGGTTATTACTGCATTGTCGGAACTAGAAGCACAAGCATTTCGCTACACTCGCATTAACATCTGCTAACCATGTGTATGTGACATAAAATTTGATTTGACAGGTGAAACAGATCATGGCGTGACAATTGGAGATTCTCTAAATTAGGGACAATCTCTTATACATATAGGACCGCAGAGACTGTCAAAAATGTCAGCTTTTAATGACCTAGTAAATTCAATGATTTGGAGGGGAAATATATCACATTTTGGTATTTCATCACCTGCTGAATAACCACATCAAATGGCCCTACTCCTAAAAAAGTGAATCTGGCTGGATAAACTGAAGTGGACTCCGCCGGAGTACCATTAGCCGGAACCCAGAGTAATATGATTCTGCTTGATTTGGGAAGAGCTGGAAATCCAGTATCATTAGCCAGTACCATTAGCCGGAGCCCAGAGTAATATGATTCTCATGGATTTGTGAAGAGTTCGGCCCGTCGGCTGACATAGCCTCACAAGCCAATCGCAGAGTGTGACGACAGAACTGGAGCAAATCGTACTATCTGCCCAGGTTGATATCAAGATTTTAATTTGGTAACATTGCACAGTAATAATGGTAAAGACTGAATCCGACATACAGCGTGGGATGGTCTTCAGGGGAAGATGGGCTCAAAAGCTCAAACTAATAACTCACTGTGGAGAAAAACAGAGAAACACACAGAAACACACAACTCTCAATCTAATCAACTCTCTGAGGAGATTGCTCGTAGCCTACATACAAACATGATGTGGAGGCCTAAAGAGATTAGACTGCGACAACAAAAAACACAAACACTGAAACGCCTAAAGATACAGTACACTCTTAGAAAAAAAGGTGCTAAGTAGAACCATATAGGGTTCTTCGGTTCCTCTATGAAGGGTTCTATCGAGAATAATTTTTTATCTTTGAAGGGTTATTCCTAGAACCCTCTTATCGAACAATTTGAACTTTTAATCACCTGCAACCTGCATTCAGAATGACTGCTAGGTTAGTGATGATTGAGTAACCTAGACAACCCAAATCATCTAAAATAGAATAACGATCTCAGTAACGGTTGCAATAAGTCCAACTACTAACATATTAGATTAGTTTAGAAAGATGATTGTTATTCATCTTTGTGTTGGGTAAGATTAATGAAGACATAATTGTACGTGCAAAAACACAGATATTGATCCTGTACCTCTCATGGCATGAAAAATAATTCACTTTTTTCAATGTATAAATTAAAATTAAAGCAATCAAAGTTAATTCAAGTAGACTCTTAGACAATTCTGCCTCCTCCGCAAAAAAAACGTAATGTGAAAAAGTAGATTTTCACCCCGGGCCTAATATTGTAAGAGTTCATTTGGGTTGGGTTTATGGTTTGTGCAACATTGTAACCTATATTTGAGACCAACGCATGGCCGTGTATGTGTGAGAAGCGCGCCAGTATCTCTCACATAACTATAATGAGATTAACTTTCTATGATCTCTCTTCAAGGTCCGGTCCTAGGCGTTCTGCCGCCCAAGGCAAAACAAAAATAATTAAGTCTTCAACATCCTTATGAATCTAAGCATGGCACTTTCAAAAGTTACCTTTCCACCCAGACAGAGGTTCTACTGACGCAGAAAACTGTACGCTTCAACTGCTGGCTACTCGTCCGTTGTATAACCCAACAATATAAGTGCTTCCCTAAAAGCTGCCTGGGTTTTAACAAACATCTTCTCTTTTCAGAAAGAGAAAAGCTCAATTAATAGGGACAGAATTGCAAAGTCAGGTTTTATCTTCTCTGAATATTATAGGCTGCAGTTTAGCTTCAGATTGCGATAGTGGGGAATCAATATATCCCCATATGCATCGGAGTCACGTCTTTCGCGGGCATTTTAGAGCTTGTTTCTAACATACGGCATCACCGAGTTTAAGCATTGGTATTATCTGGATACGTTTTATGTATTTATTTCAAAATACAAAGCAAACAATAGATACCCTTTTCGCCCTTTTCTTTAACACAGGGTATGTGATACCCTCACTCAATTCGAGCCCTGGTTTTAGTCAAACACACCAAGCCCTTCCCAGACACAGAGGTATTTAATCAGTGCATGCGACAGTATTGGAGTATTTGCCTATACCGACATCTTTGGATAGGATAATTGTCAAACAGGTAGGCTTACCACTTCTTTTTTTTGGAAGGTGAAGAAGTAATTCCTCCTCTATGTAAGTCTATGTTTATGCCCATAAATATGTTTGGTGGATGTGTGCGCACATATAGGAGGTCCTTTACCAGGCAGGAGGGAGTTTTACTTTCACCCCTGCATTGGAGAGTTACATTGTTGCTATCACTATGCAACCTACTACCTATAGTAGGAAAACGAGTTGCTTATTAATACTATCCCACCTGTTATCACACATGGCATGACCCCATAACTGTTACAATTACAATACAAATCACACTTTATGTAACGTATTTAACATATATTGTTATATTCCTGTAGATTTGTAAAAACAGAGTAAGATCATTCGGAAACAAGATATTTTGTAAATGCATGGCGGGCCTCGTTTCGCTGGAGCATTGTAAAATAATCTTTATGTTAATGACCCAGCCTTAACAAATTACATTTATTTACATATCGAATTTGATTGTCCAACATCAGCATTTATTTATTTCGTCTTCACATAGAGTGGCCGTTTTCCTCTGCTGTGGTGCTGCAATGCAGTCAGCAATGTTTTCTCTTGGTAGCTATCCATGGTCCTGAAATCAAATCATCGGAGTTTGCTTGGACACCAGCCTGATCTCCAGCTCATTCCACCTCTAGAAACTATGTAGGTGGCCATGCAACTTCTCATGCGAGCTGAGGAGATGGCATTGATTCTTCCAGTCCCTGGTTCCATCCCTGACCAGCACAGATTTGCACTTGTGTGGAAAAAGTTTGCAGCAAAAACAGAAGGCTGCATCGTTTTGCTTGGAATAGACAAGCCTTGGTCTCCCTGTTCGCCATCCTCCTATTGTAGTGGGCCCCCGAAAACTTTCGTTGCCCCTCATCTCTTGGGAAATTCCCCTGCTTATCCTGATGTGGCCCATCCTGCACTACCATATCCCGTAAAGATCCTCTCATACATTTTGGCCACTCACCGAGATCTTTTGTGTGTTTTTTTGTCTGGGAGTCGGATTTAGCAGCAGCACCACCTCAAATTCAAGTGCCGCCATAGGTGGCAACCTAATCTTGCCTAATGGGAGGGCCGGCCCTGTCTCTCTCCCACTCTGCTGTGATAGACATGAGCCTGCAATTCTACACTCTCTACTTCCAAATATTGTTTTACAAAAGAGAGAGAGAGAGAGAGAGAGGCTTCTGGCATGAGCATATCCGCCATCACCAGCGACTGAGCTGCGCATCATTGGGTGAGTCAGTGAAACTGGAAAGCATGTTTAGGACTATAACTTCCTCCTCATATTGTAGCCTACAATTCGTCCATTTGTGCGCTATTAAAAAATAGTCTGCCAAAGTCTCCAGTCATGTAAAATGACATGAATGGCATGAAATGCTTTATTATAAAGGTGATTTCTTTTCTTCTGGTTCCTCAGAACTCTCCAGGTCACCCCCCTCTCGTGCTCACTTTTTGTTCAGGAACCTCCCGATTTTACAAATGAACAACTGCTTTTACTCTCTTCTATTATCCTACTCTCTGCTCAATAAAATGACAGAAGTATTGTAAAATTTAAATGATTAAGGTATTATTAGATACATGCAAAACATTTCCCACGTACAGTTTCAGACATTCTCAAAGCTATCTTTTTTCAACTTATTTCAATCAGATTACCCAAACTCCTGATGTTAATGTTTTAAACACAGACGGAAACACTAATACTCAGGCACTATTTTACTTTATTTTATTTGATAATTACAATCAAAAAGCTTATTCATATTTAGAGGGGTACTATGTAGAACTCTGCTTGACTTCCAAAGAGTCCTTCTTGCCTCCCAAAGAATCATCAAAGGGTTCTAGGTAGAATCCTTTGCCTTTCCAAAAAGGTTTCTTCAGATGAAAATAGTTCTTGATAGAACTCTATCTCTCTGCAAATCATCATATTAGAACCATTTTTTTTCCTAAGAGTCTAGGAATGCAAAGATAGGAATAGAAATGAAAATATCCACACACGGCCTGTGCACACACTCATATGCATGTTAGGTTTAGCCAGAAAGGGTCCTCATTTATAAACTCCATTATTGTGTTATAGACATTCTTTGTGATTTTCACAAGCTCAGTGGAGATTAAACATTCCTTATTTGGCTAGAGAGAGAGTTTGGGGGGAAATTACCTGTCTGTAGCTGGCTTGAAGATAATGAGACATGAGGACTCGTTTATTAAATTATTAGTGAGTATAATCGGATGATATGAGGACAGTTTCAGAAGCTTTCACCAGACAGACAACTGAGTCCCTATTGGGGAGTTCTTCACCTGCGGCTCAGTCCCTCGTCTCTTAGAGCAATAAAGTGATTGTTTTTTTTAAGGTCAGGCGTGTAAGTGTGTGCCACCGTCACACGGTTTTTGAGAGGAGACGGGGATCAGGGTGCGCCGGAATTGGAGGATGAATCTAGAAGAAGAAAGGAACCAGAATGGAGCCTGAGGAGAAATGGCGGGCCAGGTACATCATGTGTCTGTGCTATGCTGGTTTGTAGATCTCTAGCTTTGTAAATAGAATAGATTCGAACTTGACTGTTTATCTTTTCGAATGGAAATGTGTCTTTGTTCTGCTCTCAACCCTCAGACACCACACACCACTTGAAAGGGGCACAGGGTCAGTCACAGTGAAGTACAGCACAGCACCCCAGAGGATGTGTAGGAGGATGGTAGAAGCAGCTTCAGCAACTTTAAACATTTAAATAATGGAATCCGCTCCATAGTAAACAACGTGCATGAAAAATGGATGAACTCGCAGGGTTTATGATTCATTTTAGAGTTCTCTGTAAAGCTTCAAAATATAAAAGTTTGTTATGTAAAGGTTCTAACTCTGAGGAGGTTGTGCCAAAGCCAGGGCTGACCAACCACAGTTCCATTATCCTCCCGTCTTGAAGACAAACCACAGCTGCCTTGGGGTTCATTAGAAAACCCATCTACTTTCAGTCTAGATTATTTTTTAAAGTAGCCAGTGTTCTTCAGTCTCTTTCTCCTGGTGTTGAGTGTGCTCACCCCGCTCATCTCGTCAGGCTATGAGGCTACCTCATCATGCTCTGAGTGGATTATCCAGGGTAGAGATGTCTTGATGGGGGAATCAGCACAGAGTCTTATGAGCCCCTGGGGAGAAGACATCCTCTGGCCCACTGGACAATCAACAATGACGACTCCCTGCAAGCACGCAGGCAGAACACCCCTGACCTGTTCACCTTGACCGACAGATAACCAACGGAGGACTAAATGAGAGGGGACGGAGTCATCTTCACTTGGATGACGGATCCTGTAGTCTGTCTTCCTGGGTGTTGATTGTAACCATAGGACACACTGTGGCTTGACCTTATTCACATGATCTGCAGCGGACATTGTTCACTGTGAGCTGTTCTCAGGCCTATTCCTACAACGGACCATTCACTGTGTAGCCCATTCACTGCCATAAAGTGGTCATACAGTGTAGGGCTGGGGGGTATACTATATTTAACTATATACTGGTGTTGATGGACGGACCGGTTTGGGTTTTTACTGTACCTTCTACGACGTTATTTAAATTGATGGTGGATCCGCCACTTCTTCATGTGTAACGTCCGTTTTTATGGTTAACTCCGCTGCTTGAGTGTTGTTGCTCAACTTGACCACAAGGCCACTTGCCGACGTCCACTCTTCAGGCTGCATGGTCAATGCAGCGGATGCAACAAAATGTTGATGCCAATGTTACTGCTTTCTACTTTGATTCTTAATATAAAACCACAAGCGTTCTGTAATGACACCATTAGTTTGTTTATCTTACTGTCTGCAAACAGCTAGTTTGTCATTTCTTAGCAAGTTGTGGCTAAAATAAATCATATTAGCCGCTAGATAGCTGACTCATGTACTGAGTCAGAGCAAAGGTAGCTAGCTTATATAGCCTGATACCAGTGCTGGTGGAGGCCTAAATCAGGATGTTTAGGTGAGAGGACTAGGCAAAGCAGGAATATGTTAGCTACGTGAAGTAAGATAAAAACATTTAATGTAGCCAAAGATTATAGGGTCCCCTGGGAAACCCTGAACAACACTTTGGTTCCTACCCTGTCACAATAACTCCTCTCTGGCTTTTTCATTCGTTGTCCTGTCAAATAACACTGCATTCAAAGTGACCACTATTACATTCTAACTATAGAATTAGAATAAGCTTTCAATTTCCATGATTCCAACAGTCAACCCAAGTGTTTTGATCTAGTCAAATTGCAATTGCAATATTTGGTTCAAAGTAAGGCTTAGATTTTTTTGCCCATATTGTGCAGCCCTACATGGCAGTGTGGAAATGATCTCAAATGAGTGCAGGAAATTCATAAAGTGATGAATGCTGAAAATGGTATTTGGTTGAAGTTTGATTATACAGTATAAAACAATCAGGATGGAGAAAGACCCATTGAAATGACAATGTATGTGCCACCCTAGGGACATGCACTAATCATTAGGCAAGTGTCGAACTTGTATTATTCAAAAACATAAAACATCATAAAATACCATTATACTGTCAAAAATGTGAAAAGTATTGCAATATGATATTTTGGCCATATCGCCCAGCCCTAATACAGTGAACCAAGACCCCCATGACAAACAGTTTCCTCTTAGGAGGCTGTGAAGTGCTGCTCACTGGAAGCAGGTTGTGCTCTAGTGGTGAATAAGAGACCCAATTGGCACTACAATGCTCCCACTATCACTCAATATGTTTAGAAAAAAAGGGCAGTTGTCTATTTCCGCACTGAAATGAGAAATTGCCGTCTTTTGGGTGTACCCCCACCAATTTACATGAGTGGCTTTTCTGTTCCCCATTATCCCAAAGCTACATAAATATTGTCCTTCTGCTGAGAAAAAAAGGTGGTGTACAATACATTAAGAACACCTTCCTTATATTGAGTTGCACCCCCCCCCCTTTTAACCTGTCTCCTCCTCTTCATCTACACTGATTGAAGTGGATTTAACAAGTGACATCAATAATGGACCATAGCATCCACCTGGAATCACCTGGTCCGTCTATATAATGGGAAGAGCATAATGTTTTGCACACTGAGTGTATATCATGTCATCGTGGGGAAAGATAATCAGTGTGGCATTTTACTATATTAATACGGTAAAGTCCTCTGGAATTTGGAACCACAACACTCCGTGTTTAGAAGCCACCTGCAGAGAAAAGGCGCTGAAGTGACAGTGTGTTCCCAGGTTCACATGATTTAAAACAGTCCTCTAGTCCTTAATTAGCTTCACTTAAACGCACCAAATCACCAGGCAGTCTCATTTATTCCCCCAAGTCTTCTTAAAATGCTTTAATATGGCTTGAACGTCTAAACGGTTTGTTTGTGTTTGTTTGCCCAAGGATAAATGGAAATGGGATCTTATTATTTACTGACACTGTATATGGGTTATATTATAAGTGAATTACACTGCTAGATATCCTATCTCTCAGGTCTGGTGTTGGTTTGATGAATGGCCAGGTTTATATTATACTCTGTACCGTGACTGACCCTTAGACGTTTGCAGTTATCTTGTTTTCCCGTCAAAAAGCCCTTGGGGTTTGGTTCTCTCCCACATAATGCAGCATTTGATTACAATTCCTCTATTTCATTTTTGTAAGCGTGAAAACAGATTGAGAGACGGAGAGACTAAATGATACTAATGTACTAAAAGTTCTGCTGTTGAATCCATTGTACATGTTAAAGTATTTACTGTAGATGTTGATGTGGTTGTTTCTTTTTGGGGGCATTCCAATGTTTGAGATTTAAATCCAACGCCTGTTTGTTTGTTCTACACTTATAGTACACTTTGATGTTTGTTCAAATTGTTTCATATATACTTTGTGTAATCTCTGGATCTGACATCTTTCTGTTGCTTATTCAGATCAGTCTGTTCGTGCTGATGTATTTTTTTTTGGTACTTGAGAGATCTCGTCTGAAGTGCAATCACAAAAAAAGAGATGTTGGATCTGTGTGCAGCTCATTGCTTCAAGGGGTGCCATTCCTAATCCCATTTATCTTTTTCCGCTAGTTTTCCTGTAACAAGCTGAATTTGCATATTCCCTTAGTAGGGCAGTCAGAAGTAGAGGAGGAGTTTAAAGAAACTCATCTCCTCTAATGTCTCCAGATCTGCAACTGCAGCTATCTCTGTGCATCTGGAAATTAGCTTGATATGCAACTGAAAATGCTGCTGAAATGGTACAGTTAATTTCTTTCACTTGTAAGTGAATTGTCTTCCTTGACACCCATAGAGTGTCCGAGCTGTTTGAAGTGTTATGAGATTATGAAGTCATCTCTCTCGGTCCTCTTTGATTACCAGCATGAGTCAGAGAGCTTTTCAACGCTGCATGGTCTCCTCTACTTTTCATCTCCAGTCCTCATGTCTCTGTTATCTGCATATATCATCCACTCCCTTTCCCCCCCCCCCTCTTTTCCTCCTCTTCTAGTATATCTGCTCCTCCTTTCTCTTTACCTCTTTTCGACTCTCGTCTGTCCTATCAGTTTCTCTCATCTCAGCTTTTCATCAAGCAACATATTTTTGCTCCATTTCTCTGACATTTTATCACCAAGAAGAGAGTCTGTATTGCACCTACAAAATCTGCATACACAAGTGCTGTGTTTTCAGTAGTGGTGCGTGGATAAAATCACTGGGGAAGCCAAACCAGAGAAAAAGGCATCATTTAATTATAACCTATGTGTTGTGATAATTGCGTTGTTTGCTCTAAAACCTGTTCATTCATATGCCTTGTGACCGTGATCTATATTCAGACTCCTTGACTTTTTCTACATTTTGTTACGTTACAGCCTCATTCTAAAATGTATTAGATAAAAACGTGTTGCTGGGAGACGGGAAGAAAGTGAATAAACAAAACGTAGCACAAAACAAGAAACATGAACAACGCACAGACGTGAAACAGAAACAATGATGCCTGGGGAAGGAACCAAAGGGAGTGAGATACTGTATATAGGGCTGGTAATTAAGGAGGTGATGGAGTCCAGGTGAGTGTCATTATGCGCAGGTGCGTGTAACGATAGTGACAGGTGTGCGCCATAACGAGTAGCCTGGTGACCTAGCGGCTGGAGAGGGAGCACACATGACAGAATGTCTTCATCAATCTACACACAATACCCCATAGTGAAAAAGTGAAAAGAGGTTTTAAGAAATTTTTGCATATGTTTTAAAAATAAAAAACAGAAATACCTTATTTTCACAAGTATTCAGACCTTTTGCTATGAGACTCAAATTGAGCTCAGCTGCATCCTGTTTCCGTTAATCATCCTTGAGCTGTTTCTAGAACTTGATTGTAGTCCACCTTTGGACATGATTTGTAAAGGCCCACAGTTGACAGTGCATGTCAGAGCAAAAACCAAGCCATTAAGTCGAATGAATTGTCCGAAGAGCTCTTAGACAGGATTGTGTCGAGGCACAGATCTGGGGAGGGTACCAAAACATTGCAGTATTGAAGGTCCCCAAGAACACAGTGGCCTCCATCATTCTTAAACAGAAGAAGTTTGGAACCACCAATACTCTTCGTAGAGCTGGCCGCCCAGCAAAACTGATAAATCAGGGGAGAAGGGCCTTGGTCAGGGAGGTGACCCAGAACCCGATGGTCACTCTGACAGAACTCCATAGTTCTTCTGTGAAGATGGGAGAACCATCCAGAAGGACAACCATCTCTGCAGCACTCCACCAATTAGGCCTTTATGGTAGTGTCCAGACGGAAGATACTCCTCAGTAAATGGCACATGACAACCCACTTGGAGTTTGCCAAAAGGCACATAAAGACTCTCAGACCATGAGAAAAAGATTCTCTGGTCTGATGAAACCAAGAAAGAACTCTTTGGCTTGAATGCCAAGCGTCACGTCTGGAGGAAACCTACACCATCTCTATGGTGAAGAATAGAGTTGGCAGCATCATGCCGTGGGGATGTTTTTCAGCGGCAGGGACTGGGAAGCAAGTCAGGATTGAGCGAAAGATGAACGGAGCAAAGTACAGGGAGATCCTTGATAAAAACCTGCTCCAGAGCGCTCAGAACCTCAGACGGTGACAACGGTTCACCTTCCAAAAGGACAACGAGCCTAATCACACAGCCAAGACAACGCAGGAGTTGCTTCGGGACAAAACTCTGAATGTACTTGAGTAGCCCAGCCAGAGCCCGGACTTGAACCCGACTGAATATCTCTGGAGAGACCTGAAAATAGCTGCGCAGTGACGTTCCCCATCCAACCTGACCGAGCTTGAGGGGATCTGGGTGTGACGCTTGTAGCGTCATATCCAAGAAGACTCGAGGTTGTAATCGCTGCAAAAGGTGATTCAACAAAGTACTTAGTAAGGGGTCTAAATACTTATGTAAATGTGATATTTCAGTCTTATTTTTAATAAATATGTAAACATTTCTAAAAATCTGTTTTTTGCTTTGTCATTATGGAGTATTGTTTGTATATTGAGTAAAAAACAAACAATTTAATCAATCTTAGAATAAGGCTGTAGTTTAACAAAATGTGGAAAATGTCAAGGGGACTGAATACTTTCCGAATGCACTGTAGGCCTAAGTCCAAGACAATAAGAAGACACTGTGGCCGAATAAATTCAACCACACTTTTGTTTCATCACAAAAGCGGAGAGCAACATCTGTCCGGTGAAGTCCACAAAGTATATTGCATTTAACAAACAGTCACATAACCAACAGCATGGACAAGCAGGTTAATGTTTCTGACTTCTAAACAACTGTTGATTTAGAACCACGGAGTGTTACCACCAGTCTCAAAGAAAACAGGAGCTGTCTCCACTATTCCAGCACCATTTCAACTTCAACATTTCAACACCATCAAATCACCTATGCTTAGTCTAATACAGTGACAACTATACCAAAAACAATTTAGTCCAGCTAAATATGATGTGGCTGTCCATGGTACTGATTTGTGTGGGTGTGTGCGTGCATGTAGAAAAACATGCTGACTCACCCTACTTGTAGAGAAACACCAATGCCATCCTCCTCCCTTTCAAGTCTACCTGGCTAAAATTCTTGCTCGCTAGCCTAACTTCCTTTCAATTAGCTAGTTAACATTAGCCTTCTACATCTAACTACATATTGAACTTCCATCCTCTCAGTTCAGGGGTACAATGTATGAATTTATGGTTGGATCAGAATCGCCGTAATAATCATTGGCCAGTACGGAGAATAAGTAAAGTCCAAATACCTATCTCCATCCATGCTTAATTTAGGAAAAAGCCAATTTTAGCTAGCTAGCTAGCCCCTGGAGGGGATGCAGCAATTCGGGTTGTTTCTTAATTGACATATTTCTCTTGATGCGATGTGATAGGAGAGAAGCCAAATCAAAAGTGGCTTCCCTTTACTTTTTTTTTGGTACTCCAGGACCATTCACAGTTGAGCACACTCAGTTTATCTCAATGCTGATTGGCTATGATCTTATTTTTTTTTATTATCAAGAGACGGCAAATGCTCGCTGACTTCCATTGCATTCAATGCTACGGGCGGCAATAATGTCATACTCTTTATGACCAGACAGCATCAGATAGCCTACACATACAGAGACAGAAGGGCGCTGTTTCGCTCACTCATATGCTTTCTCCGGTGAGATACAATCAGCCTCTTGCGAATTGAAGGAAAATTATGAAAACGCAGCCTGGCTGCCCTTGGCATCCTTGAATCCATGGTACTACTGTGTTTACTCCCCATGAGGACATAGCTACATAATCTGTGGTGGGATGATGAGGCCTGTCTTTTGAGAGATCTTTTGATTGGTCTGGGCAGGTAAATGTCATACGGCTGCCCTATCACCAGTCTTGTTGTTGACAATAGATATTTGCAGTAAAATTATACAGAAGTTCTCGGTTGTGAGATCGGTGTATTCAATTTCTCAAAAGAGAAACCTACAGAGCCACAAGGCATACCAATAAATCAGCTGTGTCTGGCTAGATGTGCTACATTTTTAGACAGTACTGCAGCTGAATGAAAGACAAGCAGATGGAAGTGACACACCTGTTTTGCATGTTGCCAATTCCAAGCTATTGTGGGGGATTAATTGATCTACATAATTGACAGGTATATTGAAAAGAACAGAGAGGCCCACACACTGAATTGTCTCCCAATTACCACTTTTGTTCGATCCACAAGAATCTTCGCCAGGTGACAGTTGTCCCACACATTCCAAATGCGTCACAGGTCCCTTGCTCAGAACATCTGTTCGCAATGACAACATTGCCAGCACTTAGATGTGTTTTTCTCCGTTATTTCAATGTGTTCATTAACCTTGTGTCCGCTGTGTGCTTGAAACAATATCCTTTCACTTAGTCGTTCAATGAAAAACATTCTCCGCTGAAAAAAAGTAAATTTGGTGATTATGTGTAATAAGGTCTATGACCTCTTCCTCCTGCACAAAAATAAATAAATCTAATTTCGGTATTATATGTGTTATCGGCAATTTCTGCTAGGGAAAAGATAGCGATGGGATTTGTGCTTTTACAGGAATGTGTGTTTGGCTTGTGTATAAGTTCTGCATTAGGATATGAATTGGTGTGACGTGTAAATGAGTGAAGAGGTGTGGAGTCAGGCGCAGAGAGCAAAGGATGTGGGAAAAACAACACGCTTTAATGTCCTGGAAACATAACATGTACAAAAGTGGAAACACAAATGAACAGAAATATAAACGGACAGCGTGAAACCCAAATGCAAACAAAAATACACTCAAACAAAGAAACAGGAGAACAAGCCCGCACGAAACAGAAGCGGGCTGAACAGACTATATATAACCCTATCCTAACAACCAAACAAGAAACAGGTGATACCAATTAGACAGAACTAAACGAACACAGAACAACGGATCAGCGATAGCTAGTAGACCGGCGACGACGACCGCCGTGCGCCAACCGAACAAGAAGGGGAGTCACCTTCGGTAATATTCGTGACAATTGGTTAGTTTGAGGTTTGTGGAGTGTGATGCTTCACGCCTCTTCTCTCTGGCTACTGACCACTAAATTGTTCTATCTCAGATCTGAACTTTGGACAGAAGTATCCATTGCTGCTAAAATAACTAACTGACATTCGAAGCATAAAAGCTACTTAACTTTTCTTCCGGAGTATTAGGAAATGCCATGGCTGCTTTTACACAGGCAGTGCAATTCTGATCTTTTACCCAATTATCAGTGGTGGGAAAAGTACCCAATTGTCATACTTGAGTAAAAGTAAATATACCTTCATAGAAAATGACTCATATAAAAGTCAGCCAGTAAAATGTTACTTGAGTAAAAGTATTTGGTTTTAAAAAATATACAAAAGTACTGGACATGTAAATGCTAAAATATGCTGAGGTATCAAAAGAACAAGTATGAATCATTTCAAATTTCTTATATTAAGCAAGCCAGACAGTGCTGTTTTCTTTTTTTTCTCTTTTTTTACGGGTAGCCAGGGGCACAAAGCATTTGTGTTTGGTGAGTCCGCCAGATCAGAGGCAGTAGGGATCACCGGGGATGTTCTCTTGATAAGTGCATTCATTTGGACCATTTTTCTGTCCTACTAAGCATTCAAAATGTAACGAGTACTTTTTTTTTCTCAAGTCAGGTACAAAAAAAAAGTACATTATTTTCTTTAGGAATGTAGTGAAGCAAAAATAACATTTGTCAAAAATATAAATAGTAAAGTACAGATACCCCCCCAAAACGATTTAACTAGTACTTTAAAGTATTTTTACACAGCTGCCAATTATTGGTATTTTTGCCAATTAATGGTATTTTTGCCAATTATTGGTATTTTTACCAATTATTGGTATTTTTACCAATCAGATCAGATCTTTTTCCCAGTTATAGGCAAAAGATCTGATCTGATTGGGTTATCTGTACTTTACTATTTATATTTTTGAATTGGGCTGCTGCCTGTGTTAACACAGCCCATGAATGTGAAACTGTCAAATTAAATGTGCATTTGGCTGTGTTACCCAAATTGTCATGAAACACATTTGGAGCAGAACTGTGAATTGTGCTTCAGGGTGGCATTGAAATGCTTTTGGATGACACTTAGATTGTCTTTTCATTGCGCTGAATAATTAGTGCCTTTTTAAGTGTCGTCCCTAGAACCAGAAACGAACGGCAATTAAATGATATTGTATGAACATGTTAATGCTTTGGCTACTCATTATCATCAGATATCTGTTTTTTCCCCCAGTGTCTATCCTATTAGGCTAGATTGATGTGTTTGATCTGTGTGGCTTTTTTAGTTAACCTTTATTTATCTAGTGAAGTTAGTTAAGATCAAATTCTTATTTACAATGACGGCCTACTGGGACGGGGGCCTGGGTAAATACGATATAAATATTGGACAAAACACACATCACAACAGGAGAGGCACAACACTACATAAAGAGAGACCTAAAGACAACAACATAACAAGGCAACAATGCATGACAACACAGCATGGTAGCAACACAACATGGTAGCAGCACAACAACATGGTACAAACATTATTGGGCAAAGTCAACAGCACAAAGATCAAGAAGGTAGAGACAACAATACATCACACAAAGCAGCCACAGCTGTCAGCAAGAGTCTCCATGATTGAGTCTTTGAATGAAGAGACTGAGATAATACTGTCCAGTTGGAGTGTTTGTTGCAGCTCGTTCCAGTCGCTAGCTGCAGCGAACTGAAAAGAGGAGCGACCCAGGGATGTGTGTGCTTTGGGGACCTTTAACAGAACGTGACTGGCAGAATGGGTGTTGTATGTGGAGAATGAGGGCTGCAGTGGTGTGTCCCCGCGTTTTTCATCTAACTGTATTGTGCGTATATATCAGTGGATATTTAGATTCTTCACATGGAGGAACACAACAGCATCCAAGTGGTTCTTTACATGTTCATGTGGCTGAATATCAACTTATTGTCCTTCCACAACTCGATCTGTCTCGTGTTTTTCTTTTTCACTCTCTGTCTGTGTTCCCATCCTCTGGACTTGGTCTTAGTCTCAATGTCTTTGGGCTCTATTTTCGGCTGGTGCTAAGGAGTGGGTAGGGGTGGCAATAATTGAGGTATGTCCATAAAAACTAACGGAAAAGTGACATTTTTGTGCAGCACTAATGGGAACGCTCTTAATGGTAGTACAGTTGATCATTTCATGTATTGTTAGAGATTATCCAGCCATGACGCACGCTTTTTCCTTATTCACAGTTCAAATACCTGCATTTTGTTTGTTTAAATAGGCCGTCCCTCCCCGTTTTCAAAGCACACCCCTCATCCAATTACCAAAGACACGTTCCAAACCTAGTATTTTGTATGAATGTGCAAATGTTATGCGTGAAGACAATCTAGGCTTACGAGTGCACACAGTGCCACGGGAAAAAGAGAAGCGATTTCTAACGTCGCGTTTCTGACCCCATCCTATTTAGAAATATCGTTGTTGTTGTTGTTGTTTATTTTTTATTTTTTTTAAACACCCACATACATTATTTTGTTGAATCTGATTTAAAATCCTCATTTATTCACCGCCGTGGGTTTAGGGTAAGGACATACATGACGCGAATGCAATCCACATTTTGTCTACTATTTCTGGAGAAGTGCAAATGTGATCTGTAAGATGGTTCCATGATATGTTTATGAAACGTTACATTTGCGAGCTGTGTGAAGGTGAGTGGACCCCCCCCCCCCCCTTCTCTTTTATATTGGACCTCTTATCCAGCTCCTGTCAAAAGTTTGGATGTGTGTAAAACCCTCCATAGTCTAAGTTCCCCCACCGGGAGCAATTGTGGTGCCTGGAACTGAATTTAGACATAGCTTTATTTAAAACTAGTTGTTGTTTAGTTATTAGAATTACAGTATACTGTACACTCACACTGTCTTTTTTAGGACTTATCAATAGCCTAGTGAAATGTAATATTGCTTATTGACTATGTTTGGCATGTCCAGACAGCATTTTACAGTAAGCATAGACCCTATATCAGTGTGAATTCTATAGTTCATGTTTAGCAATGTATTTCCATTTTGAAGCAATGCAATTAGGGGCAATGTGGACTGCAAACATGTTCAACATATTTAGGGAATATGGGGCAGGCTATAATGCACTAACACTCTAATTGGAGTCGATGACATCGCAATACATAAAATACCTTAAGTACACAACTTGAAGCAACCACATATTAAGCCATGGAGCACATTCTGATTGGACAGTGAGGGACCAAGCCTCCACACACCCACACCTTGTTTATTACATTTACATTTACATTTAAGTCATTTAGCAGACGCTCTTATCCAGAGCGACTTACAAATTGGTGCATTCACCTTATGACATCCAGTGGAACAGTAGTGCATCTAAATATTTTAAGGGGGGGGGGGTGAGAGGGATTACTTTATCCTATCCTAGGTATTCCTTAAAGAGGTGGGGTTTCAGGTGTCTCCGGAAGGTGGTGATTGACTCCGCTGTCCTGGCGTCGTGAGGGAGTTTGTTCCACCATTGGGGGGCCAGAGCAGTGAACAGTTTTGACTGGGCTGAGCGGGAACTGTACTTCCTCAGTGGTAGGGAGGCGAGCAGGCCAGAGGTGGATGAACGCAGTGCCCTTGTTTGGGTGTAGGGCCTGATCAAAACACAGCCCTTTCGCTCCACCGCCCAGAATTCCGGTTGTGAAAATAGCACAGATATTTTTTTCCACACTTTCGAACCTATAACGCCAGCGCTAAGATTTACCATTGCGTTCGGTTTGTTAAAATAAAGCCCTCTGTCTCCCTCCCTCTCGCCTGTCCTCCTATTAATCCGTCCCGCTGCCCCTGGAGAATGGAGGTGATTAAGATGTGTGTACCCGTCACATGATCCATTGTAATGGCCCAGCAGGTCCATTAGCCAGCACCGCTAATTAGCTGCTCTGCCCGGCCTCACTGTCAGCTGCTGTGAAAGAGGAGACGTGTGGGTCTACAACCCCAGGCCCTCCCTTTAGTGACGGGTTGGATGGATTGCCCCATGACCCCCAGCACCCCCCCCCCCCCCTTATTCAGGCAGTGTCTCACTGACACCCCAGCGGGTCATTGAGATCCTCGGAGGGGTAAAAGCAATGTTTAGATAGAACTGAGGATGAAGAGGGAGGTATATTGAGCTTTTGTCTGGTGGGCCTTTATCAACATGTTTTTCTCCCATCAGTGCCTTGCTCCCCGCGTCCCTATGTCTTTGTCTGTGTGAGGTGTGGCTGCTGTGGTTTCATCACAGGTTTCAGGCTGAACAGAACATGCAGGAATGCAGTTATTGTTACCTTGCAGGCGTCAACTCAAGCGCTCAATGGAGTTTATGAAGCTATTGAATAACTTGTTGAATAAGCTATTGAATAATAGATGTTTTATTCACTTCCAACAGAATGTCTTTCACTTTCAGAACACATCTATTTAAAAGTGTGATGGATGGCTTTGTGAAAGGATAAGAGGAGGCAGGGTGAATTATTGTGATGCAGTGTCTTGAAGGTCCATATTATCGTTGTAAAACCTTACATCTCCAAAACAGAAGCTCTTCAGTGACTGGGAAAATGCCATATTTTCCCATTAACGAAAACACCATTTTGAAACTTCAGAAGGAATACATTTGATCCTAGAGTCATGAAATGTTCAGGGTATAACGAGGGGAGTTACTACTTTCAATAAATGTTTAAAAAACGACAATATGTTAATTATGAGCCTGTGAGAGTCTCTCTGAGAGAGAAGGTCTTCAGGGCCAATCAGACATTGATTAGACTATACTATAGAGTTGAAGTCGGAAGTTTACATACACCTTAGCCAACTACATTTAAACTCAGTTTTTCACAATTCCTGACATTTAAGCCGAGTAAAAATGCCCTGTCTTAGGTCAGTTAGGATCACCACTTTATTTTAAGAATGTGAAATGTCAGAATAAGAGTATAGAGGATTGTTTATTTCAGCTTTTATTTCTTACATCATATTCCCAGTGGGTCAGAAGTTTACATACACTCAATTAGTATTTGGTAGCGTTGCCTTTAAATTGTTTAACTTGGGTCAAACGTTTCAGGTAGCCTTCCACAAGCTTCCCACAATAAGTTGGGTAAATATTGGCCCATTCCTCCTGACAGAGCTGGTGTAACTGAGTCAGGTTTGTAGGCCTCCTTGCTCACATATGCTTTTTCAGTTCTGCCCACACATTTTCTATAGGCTTGAGGTCAGGGCTTTGTGATGGCCACTCCAATACCTTGACTTTGTTGTCCTTAAGCCATTTTGCCACAACTTTGGAATTATGCTTGGGGTTATTATCCATTTGGAAGACCCATTTGCGACCAAGCTTCAACTTCCTTCCATGTGCAGTTGCAAACCGTAGTCTGGCTTTTTTCATGGCGGTTTTGGAGCAGTGACTTCTTCCTTGCTGAGCCGCCTTTCAGGTTATGTCGATATAGGACTAATTTTACTGTGAATACAGATATTTCATCTTCACAAGGTCCTTTGCTGTTGTTCTGGGATTGATTTGCACTTTTCGCACCAAAGTACGTTCATCTCTAGGAGACAGAACGCGTCTCCTTCCTGAGTGGTATGACAGCTGCGTGGTCCCATGGTGTTTATACTTGTATACTATTGTTTGTACAGATGAGCGTGGTACCTTCAGGCGTTTGGAAATCGCTCCCAAGGATGAACCAGACTTGTGGAGGTCTACAATTTTGGCTGATTTCTTTTGATTTTCCCATGATGTCAAGCAAGTTTGAAGGTAGGCCTTGAAATACATCCACAGGTACACCTTCAATTGACTCAAATTATGTCAATTAGCCTATCAGAAGCTTCTAAAGCCATGACATCATTTTCTGGAATTTTCCAAGCCGTTTAAAGGTACAGTCAACTTTAGGGCATGTAATCTTCTGACCCACTGGAATTGTGATACAGTGAATTATAAGTGAAATAATCTGTCTGTAAACAATTGTTGGAAAAATGACTTGTGTCATGCACAAAGTAGATGCCCTAACCGACTTGCCAAAACTATAGTTTGTTTAACAAGACATTTGTTGAGTGGTTGAAAAACGAGTTTTAATGACTCCAACCTAAGTGTATGTAAACTTCCGACTTCAACTGTAGGTGCACATTTGAGGCTGGTTGTCTGTTGAAATTGTCACGAATAGAGGCTAATAGTTGTAGGATGTCTTGACAAAACCAAATGATAGAGTGACAGTGATATGAATGAATAGCAGTAGTTACGGGAAAGGTGTTGTCCCTGCCAAACCAAATCAATGTCTCTCTCCACGCTCACTGACAATCCCTTGGCAGCATTTAGCAGTATTATCATGCCAACTCAAATGTGATTCGTCACATGCTTCATCAACAAAAGGTGTACACTGAAGGCGTCCTCTTCGGCAAAAGCGTCAAAATTAATGGTCGATTTCTTGAGTTATTTTAGATGAATTCAGACTATTTTGTGGAGGTATATACTGGCTCAAAATTGAATGTTTTGGTACCTACTAGAGACCTATTCTTTGTCTACTCCCATTCAGCATCATTCACACCTTCTTAAGCTTTAGCCCCACCCATCTCTTTAAGGGTTGATCCGAGCGTTCTGTCCTAGCAACAGCGGTCAAGCACCCAAGCTAACTGGTTAACGTTAGCTAGCTTGCTAGCTACTTCCAGACACAAATGAGAGAACAGCTCACTGACCATTTTACTCGCACTATCAGAGCTGGTTATGCTGTTTTTATGTTATCCAGAGCGTTTGTGACTGCAAATGTGCTGCTGGCAACAATTTACGCTTTTTTTGCCAACGTTTACTGACACTGGCCACATTCAACGGGTGTTAAGCGTTCGTAAATTCATCAGTTATTCTGCGCTCTGACACACTCAGATAAGAGTGCTCTGAAATCGGAGTAGATAGACAGAGCGAATTTACCAGCTACGTCTATCAAGTGTTGTCGTAGCGACAATTCTATTGAAATGGTTACTTGTATAGTGGAGTCTTTTGTTAAGACATGTAGCGAGCAAGCTAGGTAAACAATTAACCATAATCCCAACCCATGATGTTACTACCCTGCATGAATCTGCAGGTAGCTAACCACCCAGATTCAATGTTAGCTAGCTAACATTAGGCTATAACTTGCAAAGCAAATGGCTCTGAGATATGAATAAGAAGATCATGCATGTAACGTTAGCTAGCGAGCCAGCCAGTTAACGTTAGCTAGCGAGCCAGCCAGTTAACGTTAGCTAGCAAACAGTACATTTTAACTTGAAGTGAAAATGACTTTCTGTAAAAATTAGAAACGTGTAATATCTGAAAATGTAGCTAGCGTGACTATGTTAGCCGTATACATCATGGATGGACACTTCTCCCTGTCACGGATGCCATGGTTGCCCTTAGTTTGAAGATGTAATCTGGAGACAGGTGTTTTCTCCAACTCCTTAGCTATCGTACTCCAGTTCCACTGATTTCAAAACTTTTGTCCTCCAGAAGTGGAGAGCAACACATATGCAATTATACTATGCAATATATACATTTTAAAAAAGCCGCGTTAGACAGGATTATCTACAAATACTGACCAGCTCAAATAGAAAGAAGCGTGCTGTATGGCAGACCAATCCAAACTCATGTCCAGCCCACTCATTATCTCAGCCAGTCATGACTAGTGGGAAGGTTCCTGTCATTTTCTGTGGCTAAACCAACTAGGCTCGTAATTTAACAATTTTATTTGTATTTACCTATGGCATACCATTTTGTTATAAAAAAAAGTTATTGCTCTGTGATGATAGGTAATGGGGATGACAGTGTTTAGTGTGGTCTGTAGTGACATTGTGATCAGCTGATGTGTGCGGTTCACACCTCCAGCATTCAACATTCTGCTAATTTACACCCAGTTAACCTCTCTATTCTGCTCTGCTTTGTTCTGGTCTGTTCTGTTCTGTTCTGGTCTCCTCTCCTCTGACTTAAATGAACACTTTAGTAGAGCTGATGCTGTTTCACTTGATCAGTGTTAGGGAATTAACACCTGTGGTGTTACAGTAGCTCGTTTTGGGGTGTAAAGCCTTATTTGCAAATGTATTTCCCAGGGTGCCTTTTGAGGGAGTTTTAGATGTACCAGCATCACCCATGACTGTGTTTGCTAGTGACAGAGCGTGGCCAAACCACACGACCAACAAAGTTGGAGACTTTATGGAACACAAAGCCTTCACTATCTCATCCTGGAATATCCAAGGCCTGAGGTCATCTACCTTTGGCCTAAAGAGCAGGAACCTGGACTTCATCAAAGAAATCAGAAATACAAACATTGTCATCCTACAAGAATACCTGGTATAGAGGAGATGGACCCACTGGTTGCCCTCTAGGTTACAGAGAGCTGGTAGTGCTGCCTGGAGGTGAAAACATTCCCTCCCCCATATGCCCCCATAGGCACAACTATGACAACATAACCAACAAAAACCGGTCACAACTCCTGCAGCTCTGTCGCACGCTGGGTATGTACATAATCAATGGTAGGCTTCGAGGGGACTCCTATGGTAGGTACACCTATAGCTCATCTCCTGGCAGTAGTACTGTAGACTACATTGTCACTGACCTCAACCCAGAGTCTCTCAGAGCGTTCACAGTCAGCCCACTGACACCCCTAGCAGACCACAAAATCACGGTCTACTTGAACAGAGCAATACTCAATCATGAGGCAATCAAGCCAAAGGAACTGAGTAATATTAAGAAATGCTATAGATGGAAGGAATGTAGTTTGAAAACCTACCAAAAACAATTAGACAGCAACAAATTCAATCCCTTTTGGACAGCTTCCTGGCAAACATTCCACTGTAATAGTGAAGGTGTAAACTTGGCAGTAGAAAATCATCATAGTATATTTGACCTCTCAGCATCCCTATCAAATCTAAGAATCTCAAATAGAAAACCAAAGAAAATGAGCAAATATGACAAATAGTTTGATGAAGAATCCAAAAATCTAAGAAAGAAATTGAGAAACTGGGTCCAACCAAAAACATAAAGACCCAGAAAACCTGAGTTTACGCCTTCGCTATGTTGAATCACTAAAACAATACAGAAATACACTACAGAAAAAGAAGGAACAGCACGTCAGAAATCAGCTCAATGTAATTGAAGAATCCATAGACTCCAACCACTTCTGGGAAAATTGGAAAATACTAAACAAACAACAACACAAAGATCCTTTTGTGGTGGGTGTTTCTGTAACGGCTGTCTTGGGAAGAAGGTGAGGAGGACCAAAGTGCAGCGTGGTAAGTGTTCATGATGCTTTTCATTAAAGAAAGCACTGAACACTGAATCAAAACAATAAACGATGACATGAATTTACAAAAACCGAAACAGTACCGTGTGGCCCAAACACTCACACGGAAACAAACGCCCACAAACCAAAAGTGAAACCCAGGCTACTTAAGTATGATTCTCAACCAGAGACAACTAACGACACCTGCCTCTGATTGAGAACCATACTAGGCCGAACACAAAAACCAACATGGAAAAACAAACACAGACTGCCCACCCCAACTCACGCCCTGACCATACTAAAACAAATAATAAAATAACAGAACTATGGTCAGAACGTGACAACAATATATAATTTTTAGACAACAGCCAAGTTTTCCCCTAACACAGTGGTCTGAAACTCCTGGTTTGCAGAACACATTGGCAAGTCAAATTATGCTGTTTGCAAAGTGTTGCATAATTCCTATTGGAATCCAGACAGAGTTATGATATCCAACAATTGGAACCTTTAATCACCCACAATCTGCAGTTAGAATGACTGCCAAAGAAACTGGCACAACATCTCAAAATGTATTGGATTAGTTTAGAACAATTTATTTGTCTTTGTGGAGTTTAAGATCAATTAATCAATCAATGTGCATGCAGAAACATAGATATGAAAACAAAATAATCTAAAAAACTATCTGCAACAAAGCATGCTGGGAAATATGATAATAGTCCCCTCCCAGGTCTTGTTCACTCTGATAGAGTTAACCGAAATTACCTCAACACAGTCGAGTAACAACAACACCACCTGGTTAACACTTGATCTATTCACTGCAGGCGACGCCAATTTCAATTAATCCCACTAAAATCAACAATCAGTCCCCTCCTGGGGACCTAAAATTAATTTCCATTCAAAATTATATTTTCCCTAACCCTAACCTTACCTTTTACCATAACCCTAACACAAAACCTAACTTCTAACCCTAAACCTAACCACTAACCTAACCCTAATTCTAACCAAAGTTGTAACGCTAACCCTAAACCCCTGATCTTAAAATAGCCTTTGTCTTCATGGGTACATGGGAAATGTCCCTACGAGGGAGAATGTTCCTTGTTTTACTATCCTTGTGAGGGACTTTTGAGGATTTTAGGTCCCCACAAGGATAGCAGAACTAACGCACATACACACACACACTCGCCCCTGTCCCATTACTTACAGGGCAGTGTGTCCTTTAGCTCTGACCTAAGGTCAGTAGTAATGAAGAATCACCCCCATGGTAGCTCTCAAAGCCTGGATTACAGGCCTGATATTGCTCTTTAATGAAACTATTCATTAGAACCATTCAGATGAATGATCCTCAGGTGAGTCCCCTCGTAAAATCATGGAATATTGAGCCTAGCAGGCACACATTATTGGAGCCGATTGATCCGATGTGACAGTTTAACAGCACACGATCGGAAGGATCCACGCGGCGACACACCACCTTCATAAGGCACCATTACCGCAGGAGACACACTCCATTCAACTGTCTCTCCGGGGAGCATAGTAGTAAACACCATTCATGCACGTAAACATTGAAATAACAATGTTACAGGCTCATGGTCATAGCACGTAAACAGTCTATCTATCTGCTCTCCACCATGGCCCAGGCAGGTAGCCTAGTGGTTAGAGCATTGGGCCAGCAACCGTAAGGTTGATGGACTGAATCCCTGAGCTGACAAGGTAAAAGTCTGTTGTTCTGCCCCTGAGCAAGGCAGTTAACCCACTGTTCCCTGGGTGCCAAAGATGTGGATGTTGATTAAAGCAGCCCCCTGCACCTCTCTGATTCAGAGGTGTTGGGTTAAATGTGCAAGACACATTTCAGCTGAGTACATTCAGTTGGACAACCGACTAGGTATTGCCCTTTCCCAGTCTACCTCTCTACCCTGGCCCAGTCTGTCTACTTGCTCTCTGCCATGGCCCAACCCCTTCATCTTTCCTTTCCTCTTCTTTAGCTTCTACCTCTCTCAGCTCTGTCCTTCACTATGTCCAATACACTATTATATGGACTTGGCAATTAAATGAACAAGTAGGCTGTTTAAGAAGGGTTAAGGATCTAGTGAGGGAAAAGTAGCCAAAGTATGTTGAGTACAGTAAGTTAGTGTGAGAGAGAAACTCTACACGCAAACTTAAAACTGGTATATTTTGGGGTACTTCCCCTCTCTCTTCCTTTTTTGTGTCTCTCCCCTTCCCCCCTGACTCTCAAACGCACCTCTCTTCTCCAGACACACAAAGCAGAAAGTTTGACTGTGATGGAGCGAGTGAGCGGGTTGCTCTGTTGTGGTGCTCTCGTTGCTGCCTGACTGTCTGTGAGACGGATCCGTCTGGTTCAACTTTGATTGTGTGTGCGTGCCTTGTGGGGGGTATGATCAGAGCGCTGATGTGGTTGTGTTGTGCGATGAAGCGCTGGTGTGCTTCTACACACACACACACACACACACACACACACACACACACACACACACACACACACACACACACACACACACACACACACACACACACACACACACACACACACACACACACACACACACAGAGAGAGAGGCCTTATGGCAGGAGGTAGAAGGGTGGCAGAGGGGAGGGAGAGAGTAGAGAGAGCATGGGCTCCGTCTCACACATCAAAGGCACATGGCCAAAGGTGACTGAATAATCAGTGTATATGCATGTAAAGACACCCAAAACATACCCTCTTTAATGGAAAGCAGTGTGAGCATCATGCCCTGGTGGATCTACGCGGAACACAATGGAATATGGAATGGATGTCTATCTCTGGGTGTAGCTAGACGAGAACGTGGCAGATGAGCTGTGCAGAAGAATGAAGGAGGGACAGGAGAGAGGGAGCGGGGAGAGGGAGGGAAGAAGAGGGGGATGTGCACTAATCAGACAGAAGAGGCTGAATTATGGATAGCTATTACTGGCTTCCTGTTCAGGACATGTTGGGGAGGTGGGGGGGGGGGAGTAATTGGGTGAGCATATCTTCTAGCACTCGCTGTCGTTTGTTGTGAGTGACACACAGGTACTGGGGCAAATTTAATGTGCATTCTCTCTCTCTCTTTCCATTCTCTTGTCTCTCTCTCTCTCTCCCTCTCTGTGTCTGAGATCACGTTATTTCTCCCTTGCCTCAGTGCAGACCCAAACCTGATCATTTTGGAGGAAAGTAGAAGAGGATGAACTTTGTTATTTATTGAACAGGCTAATCAAGGACAATGACTGGAGAGAAAAAGTGCTGGCAGAAAATATATCAATAGAAAGAGGCAGGGAGAGAGAAAGTTGGACCAGTTTGCAACTCATTGGGTCTTGCGAAGTGTGATGGCTGTCCCCTGACACATGACTAACTTGCTGTTCCGTGGCATCTGAGCTGAGCCCGGTTAATTGGGTGTGAGGGAAGAGGCTAACAGCATGCGAGTGGCCAACAGCACACAGGGAGAGACAGTCCCATTCTCTCACCTCCATTCCCCACCATTGCCCAGGCCCCAACTCATTCCCTCGCTATAACAAGACACATCTCTGCTTGGCTGGTTCTCTGCACAAAACACATTTACCCTATTACGGCTACTTCTGCAGACGACTACTCCTGCAGACATTCACTCGATGCTGCATAGCTGCCAGAGAGAATGACACAATTCTGTACACACAGGGATGGTGAGAGATAAAAAACAAATTTACTTTCTCTCGCACACTCACAAAATCAATCACACATACATTTACGCATGGGACTATGCAAGCGAGCAAGCAAGCAATCACACACACACACACGCACACACACACGCACACACACACGCACACGCACGCACACACGCACACGGGCACACACACACACGCGCACACACACACACGCACACACACAGAGATCCAAATCCACACCCCACAGGCATGGCTTCTCCTGCTAACAGCTCAGTAAACTCCTCATTCTCAGGCCTGCCCTTGTCTGTCAGAG